>NC_072437.2:63815978-64116630 GCF_028878055.3 Symphalangus syndactylus
TGTGTTCTCATTGTTCAATTCCTACCTATGAGTGAGAACATGCGGTGTTTGGTTTTTTGTCCTTGTGATAGTTTGCTGAGAATGATGGTTTCCAGCTTCATCCACGTCCCTACAAAGGACATGAACTCATCCTTTTTTATGGCTGCATAGTATTCCATGGTGTATATGTGCCACATTTTCTTAACCCAGTCTATCACTGATGGACATTTGGGTTGGTTCCAAGTCTTTGCTATTGTGAGTAGTGCCGCAATAAACATACGTGTGCATGTGTCTTTATAGCAGAATGATTTATAATCCTTTGGGTATATACCCAGTAATAGGATGGCTGGGTCAAATGGTATTTCTAGTTCTATATCCCTGAGGAATGGCCACACTGTCTTCCACAATGGTTGAACTAGTTTACAGTCCCACCAACAGTGTAAAAGTGTTCCTATTTCTCTACATCCTCTCCAGCACCTGTTGTTTCCTGACTTTTTAATGTTGGCCATTCTAACTGGTGTGAGATAGTATCTCATTGTGGTTTTGATTTGCATTTCTCTGATGGCCAGTGGTGATGAGCATTTTTTCATGTGTCTTTTGGCTGCATGTATGTCTTCTTTGGAGAAATGTCTGTTCATATCCTTTGCCCACTTTTTGATGGGGTTGTTTGTGTTTTTCTTGTAAATTCATTTGAGTTCATTGTAGATTCTGGGTATTAGCCCTTTGTCAGATGAGTAGGTTGCAAAAATTTTCTCCCATTCTGTAGGTTGCCTGTTCGCTCTGATGGTAGTTTCTTTTGCTGTGCAGTAGCTCTTTAGTTTAATTAGATCCCATCTGTCAATTTTGGCTTTTGTTGCCATTGCTTTTGGTGTTTTAGACATGAAGTCCTTGCCCATGCCTATGTCCTGAATGGTATTGCCTAGGTTTTCTTCTAGGGTTTTTTATGGTTTTAGGTCTAACATTTCAGTCTTTAATCCATCTTGAATTAATTTTTGTATGAGGTGTAAGGAAGCGATCCAGTTTCAGCTTTCTACATATGGCTAGCCAGTTTTCCCAGCACCATTTATTAAATAGGGAATCCTTTCCCCATTTCTTGTTTGTGTCAGGTTTGTCAAAGATCAGATGATTGTAGATGTGTGGTGTTATTTCTGAGGCTTCTGTTCTGTTCCATTGGTCTATATATCTATTTTGGTACCAGTACCATGCTGTTTTGGTTACCGTAGCCTTGTAGTATAGTTTCAAGTCAGGTAGTGTGATGCCTTCAGCTTTGTTGTTCTTGCCCAGGATTGTCTTGGCTATGTGGGCTCTTTTTTGGTTCCATATGAACTTTAAAGTAGTTTTTTCTAATTCTGTGAAGAAAGTCAATGGTAGCTTGATGGGAATAGCATTGAATCTATAAATTACCTTGGGCAGTATGACCATTTTCACAATATTCATTCTTCCTATCCATGAGCATGGAATGTTCTTCCATTTGTCTGTATCCTTCTTTTATTTCATTGAGCAGTGGTTTGTAGTTCTCCTTGAAGAGGTCCTTCACATCCCTTGTAATTTGGATTCCTAGGTATTTTATTCTCTATGAAGCAATTGTGAATGGGAGTTCACTCATGATTTGGCTCTGTTTGTCTGTTATTGGTGTATAGGAACGCTTGTGATTTTTGCACATCGATTTTGTATCCTGAGACTTTGCTGAAGTTGCTTATCAGCATGAGGAAATTTTGGGCTGACACGATGGTGTTTTCTAAATATACAATCACGTTATCTGCAAACAGAGACAATTTGACTTCCTCTCTTCCCATCTGAATACCCTTTATTTCTTTCTCTTGCCTGATTACCCTGGCCAGAACTTCCAATATTATGTTGAATAGGAGTGGTGAGAGAGGGCTTCCTTGTCTTGTGCTGGTTTTCAAAGGGAATGCTTCCAGCTTTTACCCATTCAGTATGATATTGGATGTAGGTTTGTCATAAGTAGCTCTTATTATTTTGAGATATGTTCCATCAATACCCAGTTTATTGAGAGTTTTTAGAATGAATGGGTGTTGAATTTCATAGAAGGCATTTTCTGCATCTATTGAGATAATCATATGGTTTCTGTCATTGGTTCTGTTTATGTGATGGATTACATTTATTGATTTGCATATGTTGAACCTGCCTTGCATCCCAGGTATGAAGCCCACTTGATCGTGGTGGATAAGCTTTTTGATGTGCTGCTGGATTTGGCTTGCCAATATTTTATTGAGGATTTTTGCCCCGATGTTCATAAGGGATATTGGCCTGAAATTTTCTTTTCATTGTTGTGTCTCTGCCAGGTTTTGGTATCAGGATGATGCTGTTCTCTTTCTCTTGTTCTTCTTGGATTTTCGTATTGTGTATACTAGCCGACTTAATGGTGGTCCATAGTTTTTTGGTTTCTTCACTCTTTCTTTTCTTTTTCTCACTGCTTCTTTTTGAGTCCAAGAATTTTTTCCTCTGTTTGGTCAAGTCTGCTGCTGCTGAACCACTTTATATCTTCAAGTTCCTAAGCTCAAAATAAATTTATGATTTCATGTTTTTGGTTGAAGTTGTCATTTTTACATGCATTGTTTTTCTGAGCTCATCAATTGTCTTTATAATCATTTTGAATTTGTTGTCAGGTAATTTATATACCTCTGTTTTTAAGGATTGGTTTTGAGAGATTTATTTTTCCCTTGGATTGGGCCATTTTATATATATTTTTAAATGATCCTTATAAGTTTGTTTTGAAATCTAGGAGTGGTGGTGTATGCCTATAGTCCCAACTTCTCAAGAGACTGAGGCAAGAGGATCACTTGAGCCTAAGGGTTTGAGTCCAGCCTGGGCAACATAGCTCCATCTCTGAAAATGTTGATATGCACACATTTAAATAAAAGATCTCTTCTCCCAGTCTTTATGGAGTGGGTTTGTACAGGAGAAGACCTTTTACTAATTATCCTAGCTACAAATCCCAAGGTCTTCTTAAAACTTTTCTGTGGGTATGTCCTCTCTGGTCTTGTGCATATATATTTTAATTAAAATAATTTTTTCTGGCAGCTTGTAATTTCTTACTCCCTCTGGTGTAAGTCTGCTCTTCCATGTAAACTTGGAAGCAGCAGTATGCCAATCAGCTCTTTTAAAATATTTTTTCTCAATAACCCCTTGGAATCTAGTATATGCCAGGTTCCCGTAAGTGTCTTGGGTTGAGCTACATGGAAATTGATCTCTTAGGAAGCCCCTGAAATACTGGCCTTTTGAACGTTTGCTACACCCTTATTTTTCCCCCTGAAGGAGAAGTCACCACACTGTAAAAGCTCCTATCTGCTGCACTGAAGATTCTATCGAGCAGTAACATGCTGAACAACTTTATTTGTTGTTGTTGCTCTCAGTGTTCTCTAGGCATCTAAAGAATGCCAGGTTATGTCAGTGCTTTGCAACAGGTTGAACAGAAGACAGTACCTTGTACAGCCCCCTCAAAAGCTCAGAACACTGGATGCATATTCTAACCTTCCACTATTCTTCCCCAGGAAAAAGCCAGGACCTGAGTTCCTTTGAATTGTGCATCTTTTTTTTTCTGTGAAAGTGACTATGGCCAGAGGGTGCCACAAATTTTTCTTCTGCTTTGATACAACTAGTTTAATGTTTGTTTTGGATGCAGAAGCCTCTTATCTGGTTTTTGGATGTCTCACAAAGGAAACTGGTCTATGGATTGTTGTTGAATGTGTGTCTTCATGAAAAGAAAGAGGGCCTGGAACTTCCTATTTTAACCATCTCGCTGATGTAACTCGAAGTATCTCGTATAGCTGAAATAGTACTATCTGGTAATGAGACTTCAGTAAATTGGAAAAACAAATATCTCCAAAATAGGTTGCAGTTTTATATAAAGACAAGAAATACAACAAAGTGTTGAAGCACGAGGTTAAACAAAAAATATTTTGTTACTGAGATAGCTTGACTGGAAACTCTTCTCACAATTTTTTTTTCATTTTGAACTTCCTGATCAATGCAGATAAATCTTTGGAGATTTAGCAACATGAGAAAAAAAATGTTTACCGGCTTCATAATCTCCAAGTAAATAATGTCATAGCATGTTAATTAAAACTAAAAATGCAAATATGTTGTTCAAGTAGATAGCTTACTTTCCCCAGATAATGTACTTTGTGAAAAGATATTTTAGCTCAGCTGTATTTTAAGAATTTGTCTACATGGGGAGATAATGCTCTTTCACAGATGCAACTGGTATGCTATCTGTTTTCATGCATTTTATGAAGTATCTTCTACCTTTGTTATCCTTCTTGGTCTTAAACTATCCTTTCATCGATTGTTCTACTATATTAGCACATCATAATCTTTTTATACACTAGGTTCATGATAAAATTTCTTGCCTGTACCAAATCTATATTATTCTGATTCTCTTTAGAATTCTTTTTTTTTTTTACAGTATCTATCTACATTTTTCCTTTAAACAAGCAACAAAACATTTAACACAGTACCTAAAACATTGTTAAGATGAAATAATGCTAGAAAATTATTATTATTATTCTTTAAAACTCTATGTTTCAAACTGAAATCTCTGTTTCAGTCAGGTAACTCTGATTGTCTCAAAAACAGACCATACTGTCATTTCTGTAACATCTTTACAGGCTTTTCTCAAGCATATACCCTGTGAATCCTTTGAGTTCACCTCGAACTCCACTTCCTTCCTGAAGCTCCGCATTTTTATTCTGTCCATCAATGAACTTTACTTCCTCTGAATTATATCATTCATAATGTGCTTCATGGACTTGAAGTATTATATAAGGTAACACATCAGATGTTATTATTCTTATTTCAACTATATTTTCTGATTCTATATTGTAAAGATAATGTCTCATGCTTCTGTGACCCTCTCACATAAATCTATCCATAATTTAAAACCTCTACATCAACTTATACAGATCATTCATTCATTTAATAAATATGTCATTCTTTTGTGTTAGGCAATGAATTGACAAGCCACTACTTCCATAGCACTTAAAATTTTCCAGGGACTGTTTTAAGTGTTTTGTGTTTATTAGCTCACTTTACCCTTATAAAAACTTTATCAAATAGGTGCTATTTTTATTTTACCCAAATGTAAAGTTACAGAGAGCAAAACTGAGGTAAAGACAGATTATATGACTTCTCTGCATTTTACACACAGAAAATATATTGTAGAGCCAGGGGTTGATTTCAAGTAGGAGGTCTCTGCTCTTATTATGATTCTGTACTATACCCTCAGGTGCTAAAAAATATTCATTTCATAAACTTATCTTTTCCCTCAAGGTGCCAATAGTTCTATAAGGAGAGAGCCTTACATAACCAAGTAAGTGCAATACAAGTTCTTAAGTGGTAGGATAACAGTCTGTTTAAAGAAGAGGAGGGAGTAATCAATTTTACATGAAGTGGTGTAGGTGGAGCAATGCATCTTGTAGGTAATCTGATAGTTGGGCTGAGACTTGAAAGGTGATTTAGTTACTTGGCAGTTTTATAAAGGCACATAGAAAAAGATGCAGCATGTTGTGTTTGGGAAAATTTCATGTCATTTGGTATGTGGAGATAGTTGCTAACCAATGTTTATTCTCTATTTCTTATTCACTTTACAGCACGGATTTTGTTTGTAAGGGCAATGTGGTCAGCCTCCCTTTTGGCTGCTTTTGTTCATATGATTAATTTCTAGTCAATGAAGTGTAAAATAAAGGGTTATGTAGGGCTCTGATAATACTTTAGAGCAATCAATGCATACCTTAAAGCTTAAAAAAAAAGAAAGATATATTTCTTTTTGATTTAAGACACTGGTTTGGGGTTCTTCTGTTATATGAAGTGGAACAAAATTCTAATTGATGTAGTGTGACTGAAACATATAGGGAAGGAGGAGTCTTTGTTCAGGAGAGACAATAACATGTATTGTACCCTATGTTAAGGAATTTGTACCTTGTACATAACCAAAGTTTTTAATCCTGGCAACATTGTAATCATCAATGAAATTAAAACAAAAACATATACCTGCAAGGTCCCACTCCAAACCAATTAAATTAATCTCTAGGGAAGGAATTTTCAACCCTGGCTACCTATTTAAATTGTGATGCACAGGACACACCCACACTTAGTATGTCGGAATCTCTGGCAGGTGGTGGGGGCATTCAGACATCACTATTTCTAAAATTTTCCACAAGTTATTAAAATGTTCAGCCATGGGTGAGAGACACTGCTGTAAGCGATAGGTTTAAAGAGTCTCATAAGAATTTTAAGTAAGTTGAAGAGATTTAGTTTATGTCTTATCATTCTGGCTGCAGTGTAGAGGATTGATTGATTAAGAAAAAACATGTTTTAGAATGAAAAGTACTTCTTTTCCGTAAATTGTTCAAAAGAGGTTTCCTTAGAGTAATAAAATCTAAAAATTCTATCTTAGTAGGAGTTGGTGAATTTTCCCAGGCAAGATGTGATCTATCTACATATACATATTGTATATATATATAAAATATATATTTAAATTTTATTGTAAGTTGGCAAGTTATAATTGTATATATTTACAAAGTGCAAAGTGATATGATGTAATTTTTGAAAGACACTAGACAAGAAATCAAAGTATCCTAGGCTTATTTCAACCATATCAATTGGGGTGCTCATGACTGCAGCTAATGGCAAAACCTATTTAAAAATGAATAACCAATAAAGGTATTCATTATTTTACATTACAAATTCCATGGGTATGGTGCTTCAAGATTCAGTTTATTTATTTAATTAATGTTGCCGTTAAATCTATCCCTCTCACTCTTCTACCATTCATGGTGTAAGGCTAATGATTTGTAGTAGATCCAGGTGTTAGATGTAGATGGTGCTATCTGGGTGCAGAAAAAGAGAACAGCCTGTCTTTTTGTTCTTATTAAGAGAGTGAACAATTTCGGAGAAAGCCTTCCAGTCAATTTTCTTTAACATCTCATTGGTCATAATTACATTACATGACCATTCTTTAAGCAATCACACTCAAAAGGATGGATTGACACAATTGCCTGGTCTTGATTCTGTCTGCTGTGTGTGGATCTTATTGAAATTTGAGCTTAAAGTCAAGTCAAATTGGAGAAGGTCCTCTAGAAAGGAATCTTGCCATGATTGCGATATGGTTCGTTTGGCCCTACCAAGTTTTGTGCTGAAATTTGATCCTCAATGTTGGAGGTGGGGCTTGGTAACAGGATTTTGTATCATGGATGTGGATTTGTCGTGAATGGTTTGGTAAGTTCTTGCCCATGAGAACTAGTTGTTGAAAAGAGCCTGGTACCTCTTACTCTATCATTACTTTCTCCATGTGACCCGCACACACCGGTTCCTCTTCACTTTCCACCATGAATGGAAGCAGACTGAGTCCTGCAACAGAAGCAGATGCTGGTGCCATGTGCCTTGTACAGCCTGCAGAGCCATGAAGCAAATAAAACCCTTTTCTTATAAATTGCCCAGCCTCAGGTTCCCCTTTATAATAACACAAACAGACTAAGACAAATATCTATGATAAAATATACAACCAGGAAAATCCCAAATACAGGAGGTTTAAAACATAGAAAGACAATCATAACTGAAACTGTGAATGCCTCAAAAGCAACGAGTGCATGGAGCCTCTTTATCTAGAGTCAGCCAGATGGAGAGCACGTGGAGATAGAAAGCTGAGTGGCAAGGCTTCCAGTCCTAATGTTGTCAGCACAGTGTGGTAAAAGAGCACATAAGGGAGTCTATAAAGACCTACATTGACTCGGTTATTAATTATACTGTGATCCTGTGCAAGTCACTTAACCTTTCTTGATCTCAGTTTCTTCAACATTATGATTATAATACTTTCCAGATTTCTTCATGTGATTTATTTGAAAACACATGAGGAAATTGGGTACTTACGAAGTTTATCATCTGCAAATTACAATTATTATACCATACCATAATGGTATGACTCAAACTTTTATCTTTTATGTAAGTTACATTGTTATTTTAACTTGAAAAGGAGGGAAATGGCATTTATGGATTGTCTGCTATGTGGTATAGCACTAGAAACTCCAGGTATGCCACTAGAAACTTTGCTTATTTCAAGTCTATAAAATGGATCTCTAATTTATGAAGTAATTTATTATCCTTCTTTTTTTTAGAGATGATAGGAAAACTGAAACTAAAGTTGCATAATTTGCTTAATATTACACAGATAATAAGTGGCAAAAGTTGGATTTAAACATAGCACTGACAAATTACATAGTTCATGTTCTTTTCATTTCTTTTTTTTTAAATGTGTGTGTTGGGGGAGATATCTTACTACTTTAACTTACTTCTCTTATACTTTTATATATTTACATTTTTTGTACGAGAAACATTTTTTAGAATGCTAAACATGGTGCTTAACATTAATAATACAAAGCTATCATTTCTTTTCTTATACCAGTATTTATACTATTTCCAGGTAAATATACAGCTCTAACCCTCAGAGGAAGGGAAGGGAAGTTTGTAGGAACAGAAGAAGATAATTTTGAAACCTCAGTTTGCAGAAGAGGAGGGCAAGTTCAGTTAATGCAGCACACAATATTGGACAACACATATACAGATAGAGAGAATCAATCCAGGCAGAGATAGGCAATACCAGGACATGAGGAGTAGGAAGGTTACAAGACAAATTTTACCGTTTTTCTTTTGTGCCCATCCCTTCTTCACCTCATATCCTTCCTACTCTTTGTTCTGATTTGTGTGGTATGGAGATAATAAAGGGGTATAATTCTGTCAAAGCAGGCATGCCTTATGTGGACTGTGGAGACCAGAAGATTCTCAATGCATAGAACCATCTGTTATTCATGATGTGATTCCTCATCACCTGGCATCGTATCCAGCCCATAGGAGATAGAGAAGAAATAGTTGTTGAAATAAATCATTATTTCCTAATACTAGTGGTTTGCATATAAATATGCAGATTGTGTATTAAATATAGAAATTGTGCAAAGAGTGTGTTATGACTACTGGGATTGAACAGAAACTAGTGAGTAGCCTCATGCTGAATCAGCATTTAGTAAATATATAATACGATCATTTCTCAGCTCTGGATTTGGGCAGATGCAAGATTACAATGATGAGTCAGAAAGACAAAATTGAACATCAGTAGGAGGAAGGAAAAGCAATAAATCTGAGATATCCAAAGTAGGCAAATAATTTCCATATGTGAGGCAAAAATTTTGTAAAGAGAGTCCTAAAATTATAGCAATAAGTGAGAAATTCCAAAATTTACAAGTGTGAAAGCTAAATTGTTCTAATAGCTTTGAATCTGGAAGCAATACGAGAAAATAGACAAAATTTGATCCAGGTTTAGTTATTGGTAGGCCATAGTATTTTTTCTTGGTGTGATGATGTTTGTGTGAGAGCTTCTTGGAAAACATCTTAGAACCTTTTCTGTAAGAAACAATTTTATCAACATTAAAGCAGACCTCTTTCATTTGGATTCTTGACATTTTCCATAGTTAGGAATTTTTTTTAAATGTTAACATCAATTTAGTCCTTACTTCCTATAATATTTATAGAACATGAGCATTTAATGTTGTACATTTTCTTAAATGATTCATATTATTTAAAGAAAACAGTTTGCACTTAGACCCTAAGTAAATGTTTGATCAACCCTTTTGGGCCCCAGTTTTTTCATCTAAAAATTAATGTGTTGACCTCAATTCTCTTAGGATTTGAAGCCTCTCTACAGTTGATAAAAGTAATGTACAATTAGATCCTGATGCCGTAAGGTGTTCTGTTAAGTAATCCTTGTTGATTAAACTAGGTTGTTCTTTAACTCTAAATCCTAATCACACTAGAAATTATGTGAGTCTTGGCATAGAAAATGTGACAGGGGAACCACTATCCTAAATTTATATTTGCATAAAAAGCAGCCTTCTGTAAAAGACTCACATTAACAGAGAAGAGAATTCAGATGCCATTTTTTAATTCACAATTAATAAAAGACTCAGCAAAATGGGTAAAGAAGATTGAGCTCTGGCTCTATTTCCATAAGTTCATCTCTGACTTTTAGCTTAAGGTACAGCAACAAAACAGCAAATACTAAAGTAAATGAATTGCTTACATCTTGAAGACAATGCAGCAGTTCTAGCAATTGTAGATGATTTGACAGTGTTGCGAGACCTCCTGTTGTCTGAGCATGAGCAGGTGGCTCCTAGTGAACACCTATAACCAGGAGCTATACATACTTAGGGACATCAAGAGGACAGTTCTAGTTCTGCAGGGCGCATGTAGGTCCAGCTACATAAGTTAGAATACTTAGAACAAATAAAAATGTGGGATCTTATTTCATAAACAGAAAAAAAGTGTTTTCCTTTCTTTAGCAGTCTCTTGCTCTTTTGGGACTTCTCTCTCTCTCTTTTTAATTTGCAATTTGATGTGGTGTTCCTTTAGGCACAGGATACTACTCAGTGGGTGAGTGTAGACTCTCACAAGTGACTGAGGCTCCGCCCTGACACTGTGTGGCGGGCCTTTCTGAGACTCATGTGGAACCACATGTGATTTGAAGCTCCTGGCTCCCAGCACATCCTCGATTGTCCCATTACAAAACTTACAAAACACAAATTCAAAGGTAAAAGTATTAAGAATCCCAAGACAGTAATCACAGGACATTAAAGCCCCAATACGGGGCCATCTCTTTATTTGGAGCCCTGTGTGACTGCACTTGTGGCATGCCCAGTGAGGCCAGTTCTGCACACACATCCACAGTTGACAAATCCTAAGTGAGACAAAAAAGAACAGGAAGAAATGTCATTTGTAACATGGTCACCTGTAACATGGTCACCTGTAGAATGGCTTCATAAACATGCCTGCAATACTCATCTGGGGAATCCCAAAACATTTTGGAGGATTTCGATACGGCAGAAATGGAACTTCTAAAGATGAATTACTGTGTTCAGGTTACCATCGGAAAATAACTCAAGAACTTCAAAATTGTGCTTGGAAACAGATAAAATATAAATTGAAGCTAAGGTCAGAATTTATTTATCTGAAGAAACAACACTGATATCCAAAAACTTAAAAAATATTATTACTAAATAATTTGTTATCTTAGAAAGTATTTGATATTCAAACATTTCACAAAGTGTATTGTGGTTTTTTTCTGCTGGATCACTTTTCTCCTAAACAGTATTGATATGGTTTGGCTCTGTGTCCCCACCCAAATCTCATCTCGAATTGTAATCCCCATGTGTCACAGGAGGGAAGTGATTGGATTATGGGGGTGGTTTCCTCCATGCTGTTCTCGTGATAGTAACTGAATCTCACGAGGTCTGATGATTTTGAAAGTGGCAGTTTTTCCTGCGCTCTCTCTTATTCTCCCCTGAGGTCTTGTGAAGAAGGTTCCTGCTTCCCCTTCCGCCACAATTGTAAGTTTCCTGAGGCCTCCCCAGCCATATGGAATTGTCAGTCAGTTAAACATGTTTCCTTTATAAATTACCTAGTATCAGGGAAGTTTTTTATAGCACTGTGAAAACAAACGATTACAGTGTAAAAATTGGAAATGACATGAGAAATCTTAGAGCGGGGTTTAGAAAGTAATGCTACATTTTAAATGTCTCCCCTTATCACCAACTAAAATGTTAAATATTTCTATAGTTATTACTGTTATTTTAATGAAATGAAAGGGGAAGTAAAGAATAAGTAGTAAGTTTTACATTTTTTTTTTTTTTGAGACAGTCTTGCTCTGTTGGCCAGGCTGGAGTGCGGTGGCGCAATCTCGGCTCACTGCAAGCTCTGCCTCCTGGATTCATGCCATTCTCCTGCCTCACCCTCCCAAGTAGTTGGGACAACAGGCACCTGCGACCACGCCCAGCTAAATTTTTGTATTTTTAGTAGAGACAGGGTTTTACTATGTTAGCCAGGATGGTCTCTATCTCCTGACCTCGTGATCCACCCGCCTTGGCCTCCCAAAGTCCTGGGATTACAGGCGTGAGCCACCGTGCCTGGCCAGTTTTACATTTTTATATTATTTAAATTTTACTTCATTTAAGATAACATTTTGTTTACAATTCAGCTACTTTTTCCCCATTCTTTAAGAATGTGTGTGTGTGTGTGTGTGTGTGTGTGTGTGTGTGTACTTACACAGTTGGCTCTCCATATCTGCAGGTTCCACATTTGTTGATTCAACCAACCATGGATCAAAAATATTTGGAAAAAATTTGCATCTGTTCTGAACACATACAGACTTTTTTTTAACTTATCACTCCTTAAGCAATACACTATAACAACTATTTAAATAGCATTTACACTGCCTTAGGTATTATGAGTAATCTATTGTAATTTAAAGTATACAAGAAGATGTGCACAGGTTATATGCAAATACTATTCCATTTTATATTAGCAACTTCAGCATTCTTGAATTTTGATAACTTCAGAAGTTCCTGGAAACAATTCCCGACAGATACTAAGGGATGACTGTAAATATATGTGTATGCATATTTATTTATTTGTTTTATATCTTAAATCATTTTCGACAATCTCTTTAGTTCATTCGAGGCACTATTTTCATGTCTGTAAATGTGTATGTGGTAAATATCCTCCCTTTCTGTTTAAATTATAATTGTAAAATTGATTATTTCTGTCTTTTGTATTAAAGAGAAAAAGATTTTCAAATGATATTTATAACTTTTAAAGAATCAACTCATATGCCAATTAGAATTGTATTATTCTTTTTTTGTACATTATCTGGCTAATGCTCATTTTAATTAAGATGTGCAAAATACAAGATCAGATGAGGATATAAAAAAAGAAATGTTAGTATTTGCTTTCTTCTAAAATAGGGTGTTAAAAGAGATGGTGAATAACAAATATCTATTATGTTGCTGCTGATCAAATTGTTTAATTTAGAAGTTGCTTTGTCAGACTACTTAGAACTTTTCCATGCTATTAGCCTAATAACTTTTATTCTTATTAAACTTTCAAAATTTCTCATAGCAAGCAGCTTACTTTGGATGGCTTCTTTGCATTTCCAATTAATAATTATTAATTTAATTAATAACTTTTTAAGAAGAATCAAGTATTAAATTGCAAACAAATCATTTAAAAAAAACATACATGACATACAAGTACTACTTCTATGTAATAAGACAAAAAAAGAAAAGGAAAATTGGAGGCAAGGATGCTTTACTATTGGGCTGTATTAGTTTTACATTGCTTCATAATATATTATTACAAATTTAGCTGCTTAAAACAGTACCTATGTATTTTTTTTTTTTTTTTTTTTTTTGAGACAGAGTCTCGCTCTGTCCCCCAGGCTGGAGTGCAGTGGCGCGATCTCGGCTCACTGCAAGCTCCACCTCCCGGGTTCACGCCATTCTCCTGCCTCAGCCTCCTGAGCAGCTGGGACTACAGGCGCCCGCCAACACGCCCGGCTAATTTTTTGTATTTTTAGTAGAGACGGGGTTTCACCGTGTTAGCCAGGATGGTCTCGATCTCCTGACCTCGTGATCCGCCCGCCTCGGCCTCCCAAAGTGCTGGGATTACAACAGTACCTATGTATTCTCTGTCAGTTCTGTAGTTCAGAAATTCAGACATAGCATGACTACTAACTCTTCTGCTTAATTTCTTACAAGGCTGAAATTAAGGTGTCAATGCTGTGTTCTCATCTGGAGCTCAAAGTCCTCTTCCAAACTCAGGTGAATATGGCAGACTTAATTTCCTTGCTGTGTAGACAGAGGTGCCTGTTTCCTTGCTGGATGTTAGCTGTGGGCCTTATAAGGTCCTTGAGGCTGCTCCACATTCCTTGCCATGTGACCCTCTTCATCTTCACAGCCAGGAAGAGAGAGCTTCTGTCATGTCAAATCTCTCTTATGCTTCAAATCTAACTTCTAGAAGGTCCCAGTTCCTCTTAAAAGTTCATCTAAGTCAAATCCATCCAGGATTTTAAAGTGAATTATCTTGAGATCTTAATCGCCTTGGCAAAAATCCCTTCACAGCAACATCTACATTAGTGTATGATTCAACAGCCAGTAGAAGGTAAATTATACTAGCTGTAGGCGATTTGGGGGTTATCTTAGGATTCTATCTATCACAAGGACTCTGAAAAATATGCACAGATTTTATGCATTTTAAGGCATTTCTTGTCTGTTTCCAACCTTTCCTTCTTTTTTTATATACCACAAATCTCGATGCAAACTAATGCCTTCCAAACTAGTTTAATTGCCTGTAAAAAGCCTTATGTTTTTCTACATTTGCCTTTTGCACATTCAATTTAATCTGCCAAAAGAACCTGATTTTCTTTTGTCTTAGTCTTTTCATCTTCTGTTTTTCATAAGGCATAAGTTCGAATTCTGACAAATCTGTAATTTAGTCCCTTAACATTTTCACCTAAAATGGTTATTTTTCTATTTAATTTATCTATGCGCATCACTCACTTTTAGATTTTTGCCAATATAGGTCAAGTATTTCAGAAGCAGCGTACTTTACTTTTCTAAGATAAAGAAAGGATTTGGAGGTCACTCTAGTGCTATATATTGTACATAAGTATTATTTAATAACAGGAAAGTTTTCAATAGAGGATTAAAGGGACTCAAGTTAGCTTAAGTAAGGCATTAAAATACCTTCTTGTTATGACATTTTTCTTTGTTCTGATTCAAAAACACATGACTTTTAAATATTAATTAACAACTATTTACTCATCTGTTTAGTACTTACATCTTAATTATCAAGCAAAACAGTAGCAATTATGCATATCATTAAATGCATAGAAGATTAATATTTTGGGTTTAGTACTCTTTTTTGTCACTATAATGAATTGCTCACATTTAAGTTTCTCTGCTTATTGGACACGGTATATACTGGAGAGGTCTCTTTGGAGTTAGGTCTAGGTTTATATCCTGGTTTAACATGTGACCTGGGCAAGTGATACCAAATGTATGAGACTCCATTCATTTGTAAAAGGGAGATAATAAATATATCTTAAGGATTACTTTGAAGATTTGTGTGATATTTTCAAAGTGTGTGGAACAAGTAAGCAATAATGGTTTTCTTGTTTTCTTTCCTCCTTTTCACATTCCCAATAACTTGTAAAGATATGCATTTCACATTGAATATTGAAACTTCTATGTGGCAATATGGGAAAATATTACATGTTACCCTACTCCAAATAATATTGAAATGTGACATAGAAAAACGTATTCTGAAAGATAAAATATAAAAGCAACAAAACAGTCTATTCTAAATCCCCTAAAAGAGATGTAATCTGATTGAAGTTACTAGTACACTAAACAAATAACACAGTAGAAGACTAACAAACCAAAAATCCAAATTGAGGTGAGGGGTTTGGCTAACGGTGGCATCTTGTTCTTGAAGACTTATGTTTGAAGATATGCTAAAAATTGCAGTTTCTGCTTTAGTAAAAAACAAGGGAGAAAATACTGACTTAGAATAGTTTACACTGGTACATGTTTATTTCCTTTTCAATACTTTAAATACATTGTAGTAATATAAACATGCTTGTTCTGTGAGTATAGATATTCTTCTCCACATGATAGTTTATTTTTTTCTTGTGAGTTTATTCATTTTAATATGATATAAACAATCAGATTTTGTATGCTTGGTAAATGTGAGTCACCCTCTGAAAGATAGATTTGTTTTTACCGAGTAATGAATTTAGGTATTCGAGATTGCAAGACTGAATTCCAAACCCTTTTGTAGACTTCATTTTGGCCTAATGATGGAACACAGAAGTGTGCAGGTGAGAATGAAGGGACAAAATTTGTTTTCTTATTCTATCATGTGATCACTATGTCCAAAAATGACGATCTAAGTTTGGTGCTTTCTACAGAGGTGGAGTAAGGCACTTCTTTATAGAGTGTAAAGCATTTTTTAAAAGTTAGCTACTGTGTTTTAAAACTTAAGTACATTTAAAGTTTTTGTTAAGGTATTTTAAAGTATGATTAATCATTAAAGTGCTAGCAAGATAACCTGAGTTATGTACTATTTTGCCTGTAGGAGGAAACCATCTTTCTCTTCTGATCTATTTGTTCTATAAGAAGTACTTTATAAGAGCACAGGAAAGAGAGATTGTAGAAAAATCTTGAAAAATTGTTAGAAATGAATAATAATGTGTACAAAAAATGATTAATTAATGCTGTGATTCTAAAAAGAGCTCTGGGAACAACACGGTGAACAAGAGGAACAGGACAAAGGACATAAGTAGGATAAGAAAAATGCCTACAGGGATGTGAAGAGGCTTCAACATCAGTCTTTCTTAACACAAAGATAGAGACAAACCATGAGCTATACATTTTAAACTAAGTTTAAAGTTTTTATTCAAGTCGACAAAGTATGTATGGAATGAATATTGTATATTAGAAACTATGCTAATTTATGTCAATTAAAAATGAATAAAACAGTATCCCAGTATTCTGGTGGTTTACAATAGGGATAAAATTTATATGGTGATTAAAAATTACAGTTCAGGGTTATAAGGTATAATAAAATGTCATAATAGTAGCAAGGTCAGCGTACTAGGAGATCATGAAGCAGGAGCTAATACCTACCCTCTGGGGGAGACAAGTAAAGATTCACAAAATATTAAAACTACAGCTTAAATTTGAAAATAACTTGGAGTTCACAAACTAGATAAGGCAAGAAGGACAGATTACCTGGGAGGGTAATCTGGCTTCAACATCTGTTATCCCCTCAGGAGCTGACGCTGGTCCAAATGACCTGGCTGCTACTATCTCCCTGTTTGATCTGACCACTTCATGTGCATCCATCTTGAACTTGACACATCAGTCAAACAGTGTGACCTTTCTTAATTAAGGCATACTATTCTTTGACTACATTGTCTAAATTTTTAGACTATATTATCCTAAATTTTGGTTTTATGCCTTAGTAGAAATGCTTAGTTTCTTCATAATAGTAGATTAATTCATGTAGAAATTATTCATTAATCATAGAATCCATAAACAGACAAAATATATTTAAAATGTAAGCTTACCAATTCTCACTATTCCTGTTTTGCAGAACTTACATTGCTTTATAGCATATGCGGTTTTCATTTCTAAATGACTGTGTGACCACTACATTTTTTTTTAATGTCAGGAGATATTTCTACACATTTATAAATTTAAATAATGTAGTGCCATTTATCAGGAAAACTATAGAGCCATGATGCGTATCAGTTACTTAAAAATATATTGATTCCAATTTGTAATGAGACTGACAAAACCAAATGCCTTTGTCCTATCAGCAGTTACAATTGCTTATGTGCCACTTGCATTTTATTTACAAAATTGAGATTACATATATTTAGCAGAAATACTTAAGGTAAATTTCTCCTTTCTCCTCCTTGGACTTTCCGTAAATAGGTGCATAGTATTTCTTTGTAGTTTTCTGAAACTATATGAATTACAAACTTGATAAATAGTTCATCTGCATATGTCTATCTCTCATAAATTTTAGGCAGTGTCGATTCTTTTACAACTTTGTTGGTGCCTCTTATTGCTTCACTATTCATTTAAAGGAATTTTTTATAAAGAGAGAGATTACATTTAGAATATAATTGCCCTACTTGAATAAATACATTGAAAATATGTTTTTTTCTGAACCAAGTATAACAGTTATTTTGAAGTATTTTGCTACTCTGAAAAGGTGATAAAATCTTAAAATTGAAAGTTATTTATGCACAATAGATTTATGATTCTTTTCCTTCTAATGAAACCAAAATAACAACTGGAAAAGATAGGTCAATAGTTTTTATTCAGAAAAAAGAGACTATTATAATTAAGTTTAATAAGTATCAAATAGAGCTCATTTTGTGCCAGGCAATTTTCTAAGAATTTTACATTAAGACACACATACAATATTTGGATCCTCTCTTCACAGAAGAGACACAGAGGCATAGACAATTAATGAACTCGTTGATTTTGCACAACTAATAACAAGCAGGGGCTCTTGAACTCAGGCAGTCTGCTTCTAGACCCCAAGTTCTTAATCACTGTACTTTCATACCTCTTAGGTATAATCAGATCTGCTTTTGTGGAAGAAGTACATTCTACTCCTATCTATAATTTTCAACCATGAAACAGGAAATGTCCCCGTTCAGAACATACAAGCAACATTACTAATGCAACTATCCTTGGCAGAAATTTGTCTTACAGCCTATAAATGATAAAAAGAGTTATTGTATTTACCAAAAAGATTTTGGAAATCTTTTAGGGCAATTCTTGACCTAGGCTTTTTGATACGGAAGCAGGTAATACTATTAAAGAATCTGAAAATATTTGTAAATACATTATAGGTTACCAACATGTTAAATATGGCATTTACTAGTACTAATTAGTTCTGCGTTAGCACTTTGTGATGTCGTGCTCCCTGAGCCCTGGACTATCTCGAGTGAAAGGTGGCTAGTTCTGTTAGATTTTGCTGGTGAACTGTGAGTGTACATTATTATATTTTTCTATGTATTGTACTTTAAATAAAATAAACTTTATAAAAGTAATTATATTTTTCCTTTGTATTTATTGCAAATGTTTATAAATTTTATCCCTCTGCTAATTTTATTATTATTTTTTCAAATCTGTACTCTCCAAGCATCTGTCTGAATATTTACTTAAGCCAAGGCAACACTAGCAGCTTTTCAGAAGTCTTGTGTGTGATATAAACACTATTGTGTAATGGAAAGACAGGATTTGGAGACTATAATCCTGCTCTATGATTTATTAGCTAGTGGTCTTGGACAAGTTATCTTACCTCTCGAAGCCTCAGGTTTTCATCAATAGAAGTGGAATTAACAATTATTTTCAATATTTTTCTCAATAAGAAAAGGTATTTAAAGCCTGGCACAGTTTAATCAATTATAATATCAATTCTCTCCTGCACAGTTCATATTTCTAAGGAATCATTTTCATTTTTATAAATAACTTCCACCCTTTATCAATACAAATCAGGCTTAAAGAATTTCAGGGCTCCAAGGCAAAAGAAAACCTAGAAATTATTTATCTTGGCTTATTTCATATTCAGAGCGTGGTAATTGTTAGAACATTAAGTCAAAATCTTCCCCCGTCTCCAATTTTTATCCCTGGATCCAATATGTGACCTCTGAGGCCAAGACAAAACAGATAAAATCATTTCCAATTATATTGAACTTGCCTTTACTGTTAATGTTTCAATTAGAAATTTTAAGAACTTGAAATCTATATTTTATTTTAACAGTAATAGTGTTTCCCAATATGCAAAAATAATAAAAACTACAATTTATGCACGTTTCTCTGTAAAAGCTCATTGCAAATATTGTTATTAATGCCATGAATGAATATCATTGATAGTCATTTTTTGAGAACAAGTGCCTTACTAACATGGGTGAAAGAGAGATTTAGTGACTAATAAGTTAAGGATTAGTAGTACACAACCAAAACAGGAAACGAGTTATTTGATTGATCTTGGAATTTTCTCTTTTCCTCCCACTCTATCTTTATGCTGATGCTGAACTTGCAGCTGACACTACAAAAGAAAGTGTGGACTTGATAAAGGAGTCTTAGTCTTATCAGTTAAAAAGAAATTGTTATCTTCTTAAAGAGAATACAGAGATCTTTGTAGAAATTGTAAGTATTCTTTTCCCATACTTCCATTTGATTCCTTCGTTTTCATGACTGACAGGAAGCTGTTTACGTTGTCACTGTTGTCATTAAGATCTTGTATTAACAACAAAGCTGGAGGCATCACGCTACCTGACTTCAAACTATACTACAAGGCTACAGTAACCAAAATAGCATGGTACTGTTACCAAAACAGAGATATAGACCAATGGAACAGAACTGAGCCCTCAGAAATAATACCACACATCTACAACCCTCTGATCTTTGACAAACCTGACAAAAACAGAAATAGGGAAAGGATTCCCTATTTAACAAATGGTGCTGGGAAAACTGGCTAGCCATATGTAGAAAGCTGAAACTGGATCCCTTCTTTACACTTTATGAAAAAATTAATTCAAGATTGATTAAAAACTTAAATGTTAGACCTAAAACCATAAAAACCCTAGAAGAAAACTTAGGCAATACCATTCAGGACATAGGCATGGGCAAGGACTTCATGTCTAAAACACCAAAAGCAATGGCAACAAAAGCCAAAATTGACAAATGGGATCTAATTAAAGTAAAGAGCTTCTGCACAGCAAAAGAAACTACCATCAGAGTGAACAGGCAACCTACAGAATGGGAGAAAATTTTTGCAATCTACTCAGCTGACAAAGGGCTAATACCCAGAATCTACAATGAACTCAAACAAATTTACAAGAAAAAAACAACCCTATCAACAAATGGGCAAAGGAGATGAACAGACACTTCTCAAAAGAAGACATTTATGCAGCCAACAGACACATGAAAAATGCTCATAATCACTGGCCATCAGAGAAATGCAAATCAAAACCACAATGAGATACCATCTCACACCAGTTAGAATGGCCAACATTAAAAAGTCAGGAAACAACAGGTGCTGGAGAGGATGTAGAGAAATAGCAACACTTTTACACTGTTGGTGGGACTGTAAACTAGTTCAACCATTGTGGAAGACAGTGTGGCCATTCCTCAGGGATCTAGAACTAGAAATACCATTTGACCCAGCCATCCTATTACTGGGTATATACCCAAAATATTATAAATCATGCTGCTATAAAGACACATGCACACGTATATTTATTGCGGCACTATTCACAATAGCAAAGACTTGGAACCAACCCAAATGTCCATCAATGATAGACTGGATTAAGAAAATGTGGCACATATACACCATGGAATACTATGCAGCCATAAAAAAGGATGAGTTCATGTCCTTTGTAGGGACATGGATGAAGCTGGAAACCATCATTCTCAGCAAACTATCACAAGGACAAAAAACCAAACACCGCATGTTCTCACTCATAGGTGGGAATTGAACAATGAGAACACTTGGACATAGGAACGGAACATCACACACTGGGGCCTGTTGCAGGGTTGGGGTAGTGGGGAGGGATAGCATTAGGGGTGTACCTAATGTAAATGATGAGGTAATGGGTGCAGCACACCAACACGGCACATGTATACACATGTAACAAGCCTGCACGTTGTGCACATGTTCCCTGGAAACTAAAGTATAATTAAAAAAAAAAAAGGAATGAAGGATTCCTACTATGCAGATGTGAGGGAATAGTACACTCGAAGGTTCACATTAGATCAGGCTTATCTGGATTCTGTGGCTGATTTGAAGCCATCAGGGCTTGGCTGTCTCAGTTTCTTGGCTCTGCTTTACCTTGTGCCCCATCATGCAGGTGGGGGGATGTTGCAGTGAGGTATTAACAGCTGCAGGTTTTCACTCGGTCCTCTCAAACAATAAACTAAAAGATGTCTTTTTATTGCAATTGCCAGAGTGCTACGAAACAGGTCACATGCGGTCCTCAGCAGCAGCCTCTTGCCCTGGTTAAGGGATAGGGGATATAATGTTCTGATTAGGTTTCTGGGTCACATGCCTACTTCCCAAGGCCAAGGGTGGGATCATTTCACGCAAACTACCTGGCCTGAGAACGAATTAGAATGTTTCTTTCCTCAAGGAAAATGAGAGTGCTCTTATCAGAATGTGAAGGAATTAAGGTAAGGAGTAGGAAAAATGTCCATTACAGCTACCTTTATTGAGTCGTTAATAAGAGCATGATGCTTGGAGAACATATAAAACTTGCTTAAAGTCACACCACCAGCAATTGCTAGAATCCTCTTCCCTCATCCCTTCTCCTTGCTCTTTAGTCCAACGTTGCCTGTACAGCCTGCCCCACCACTTGTGATGAAGTTCTGTTTTTTTTTTTATTAGGTTTTTTCAAATGCTCAGATACTACAAAAATGTGAACATAGAAAATAAATAATCAGACTTCTACTTACAAGTAGAGTTTAGTAGCCAGCAAGAGAAAATCACTTCCAAAGCAACAACTAGGAAAAACCAAAGATGAATTAAAAATTAGTGTGTTTTAAAACACTGGAAGTGAAGAATACCAGATGAATGAAAATAGAGAGAAAAGTGCCCTTTTAAAAGTAAGCTTGAGATTGTCAGACATTTTCTGTCCTTTGAGTCATTGGGTTGCAGGCTGAGCATCAGGCTTTGTCTAGGTAAAGACAGTTTGGGTTGGAGAAATCCTATAAATTTGTGATGGCTATGGGGGCTGATGTGCTGGATTATAATCTAGAGGAATTTCAGGTTTATGCTGTTTATTTTCCCCTGTTCTTTTCTAAGTGCTGAGATGATGATATTGAAGGCTGGAGGATTCAGCTGGACAATGAAACTGAGTTCTCCTAGCCTGATGGTGTTTAGGAGACACAGTTCCATGAAAGACAGGACCTAAAACAAACATAAAAACACATCTTGTCCTGGAGACATTAGAAAAGATAAGTGGGTTAAATGTACCTAAAACTGAAACCTAGACCTGATCTTGATCAATGTCTGATTGGATTGACGTGATAGCTGCTCTCTGTCATCTAACAGGGAAGAAAGAAAACCCTCTGAGGAGGAGAAAATAGCATCATCTTTAGTTTTCACATTCCTTTTGTACACAATGTCCAGCAAAGAATATTATATTTGAATATATAACATTATATATTATAAAATATTATATTTGATATTATACAATAAATACAATATTATATAATTATATAAGTAATATATAATATAGTATAGAACATATATAATGTATATAATTAAAAGAATTAAGACAATATTGTTTTCTTCCGTCTTCACTGACTAACTTTTCTAAGTTTCTTTCCTTGATTCCAACCTCCTGTCTTCTCAACCACTGAATACTGAAGTGCCAAACTCCCAACTTTCACTCCTCTAACCTGTCTGCTTTATTCTTCACACTCACTCTTTTGGTGATCTCATCCATTCCCATGGCATTACATACCATCCATAAATTAATCATATTCAAGTTTATATGTGTGTATACACATACACATATATATCTGTGAACTCCACGCTTGCATAGTAATGGTCTACTCAAGTTTACCATTTAGATAGTTACAGGCAAATCAACTTAATGCTTTCCTAACTAGACTCCCAATTTCCAGGCAAAACTTGTTTTTCCTACAGTTTTTATTTCAGGAAATGCAATTCCTATTTTTCAGATACCAAGATAAAAAACCTTGGAGTCAGCATTCACACATTTCTTTCTCTTACACCAAACCTAATCTAACATCAAATCCTATTTTTATATGCTAAAAATATGGTCACTTATCATTTCATCCACCCTGTTCAAACCATAATTATCTCTCATTTAGAGGCTTGTTATAGCTGCAACTGGACTGCCAGGTTACAATCTTGTTTTCCAAAAGGCTATTCTTGACATAGGGCCCAGAATGAGAAATTTTCCACAATGCTGCTTTAAATCCCACAGTAACTTCCCATCTTACTCAAAGGGAAGGTAACATCCTTACTATGCTCCAAAAAAGCCCTATACAATCTGTTTCTCTGTTACCTCTCTGAACTCATTGACTGTGATTGCCTCAACCATTTGCTACAGCCCATGTCTATGTGCTTTGACACTTGCTGCTGCCTGTGTCTGAAATACTCGTTTCACAAAAACCAATATGGACATCTCCCCCATGTCTTTCAGGTTTTTAATCAAATGCTATATAAATGAAGCCTTTTATTATCATCACATATAAAAATGACACTCCCTATTTTATACCCTATTACTCGTTTGTGCTATTTCCTCCATAAAACCAAAACCACCTCTCTCTCTCTGTCTCTTTCTCCCTATTTTTCTCTCTCTCTCACACACACACAGACACACATACACACTCACACACATTTTACTTATGTATTTGTCTGTTTTTTTTTACCATTACTAAAATACGACCACAGCAAGTGCAGGAAATTTTTGTTCTCCTTTATCTATTGCTATATGCCAATCGCTCAGAACATGGACTGGCCACATAGTAGGTACTAAAAAAATAATAGTTGAATGAACAAATATAAATGTGATTAATATTTCCTTAGCAAGCTTTGTTTATATAATCTGATTTTCCCTTTATTGAAAAAATGTTCATAATCTTGAGTTATTCAGTAACAACTCGAAGAGTATTGAATTTATTTCATGGTAAAATAAAGAAGTTATTTAAATCATACTTTTGAATTGTTTGTATAATGTACCTTTGGGAAGAAAACACTCAATACTTCTCCATGAATGTATAAAATACATGCAGAATTGTGTTGTATGAAAGGAGAGAAGGTTAGCACTCCCCTTGACAAGGATGGAAGAGGCCCTCGGGCCTGACAACACGCATACGGTTAAGGCATTGCCACCTACTTCGTGGCATGTAACCATCGTTTTTAGGCAATATTCAGGACATAGGCATGGGCAAGGACTTCATGTCTAAAACACCAAAAGCAATGGCAATGAAAGCCAAAATTGACAAATGGGATCTAATTAAACTAAAGAGCTTCTGCACAGGAAAAGAAACTACCATCAGAGTGAACAGGCAACCTACAGAATGGGAGAAAATTTTTGCAACCTACTCATCTGACAAAGAGCTAATATCCAGAATCTACAATGAACTCAAACAAATTTACAAGAAAAAAACAAACAACCCCATCAAAAAGTGGGCAAAGGACATGAACAGACACTTCTCAAAAGAAGACATTTATGCAGCCAAAAAACACATGAAGAAATGCTCATCATCACTGGCCATCAGAGAAATGCAAATCAAAACCACAATGAGATACCATCTCACACTAGTTAGAATGGCCATCATTAAAAATTCAGGAAACAACAGGAGCTGGAGAGGATGTGGAGAAATAGGAACACTTTTACACTGTTGGTGGGACTGTAAACTAGTTCAACCATTGTGGAAGTTGGTGTGGCGATTCCTCAGGGATCTAGAACTAGAAATACCATTTGACCCAGCCATCCCATTACTGGGTATATACCCAAAGGACTATAAATCATGCTGCTATAAAGACACATGCACACGTATGTTTATTGCGGCACTATTCACAATAGCAAAGAGTTGGAACCAACCCAAATGTCCAACAACGATAGACTGGATTAAGAAAATGTGGCACATATACACCATGGAATACTATGCAGCCATAAAAAATGATGAGTTCATGTCCTTTGTAGGGACATGGATGAAACTGGAAAACATCATTCTCAGTAAACTATCACAAGGACAAAAAACCAAACACCGCATGTTCTCACTCATAGGTGGGAATTGAACAATGAGAACTCATCGACACAGGAAGGGGAACATCACACTCCGGGGACTGCTGTGGGGTTGGGGGAGGGGGGAGGGATAGCATTAGGAGATATACCTAATGCTAAATGACGGGTTGATGGGTGCAGGAAATCAACATGGCACATGGATATATATGTGACAAGCCTGCACATTGTGCACATGTACCCTAAAACCTAAAGTATAATAATAAAATAAAATAAAAATACATGCAGAATTAACTTAGGTGGTAGCAGGAAGCCATATATCTTTGTATTAAAAATTATTGATCCTTTCATTGAATCTTAAAAACAGAGTTAGACTAGGAAGAAAATGGAAAGAACATCTGATATCCGTTATTAGATACTCATTTAACAATCGTGAGAAATAGCAATTCTCATTCACATTTCTGTCAGTATCCTGACAGTGGTCCTGTCTGACAATGCAGCCATGGGGAGACTTGTTTTGATCAAGTCTGTTGCTTTTTCTTTCAAAGTGAACTAGATAATGCACCTGTGTAACTTCACTTCTTAATCGGATCAGCAGGATCCCAAGGAAAGGAGTGTAATGCTTCTGTAAGTCGAGGTTTCCACGAAATAAGTGCTCTAATCCCTTTTCTTCTTCAAAAGAAGAAACTAGATATCCTCATTTTATGTCCCCTAAAGTTAGTAAAGCAGAGCAAAACTTTGAACAATGTCACTTGCTGTCCTTGTATTAGACCTGGCACACACAATTTTACCAGTAAAATAATCTTTCAAACAAATGGGCTACATTCAACTCCAAATCACAGAATTGTATAGAAAAAATATTTAGTCTAAATTATGTTCTTAAAACCTCACTAATAATCTTAGGTTGCAATTGCTTTGAAAATAATATGCTGGCAGTAAGGCTAGCCTCTGGACTAAATGATTAACGAAGCAAAATTTATCCCCTTTTTTTGGCTAACTTCTGTATTTGTACATCTCTTTCCAAAATGTTCATGTTTCTTTTTCCTCTTTCTCCCTGTATTAAAATTAGATTGTTCTAAATCAATAATTTTAAGTTAACCATTTACAAACATTTGGGATATTTTCATCATTATTGTGTTTTACAATAACATAATATGCTTTTTGTTATGCTACATTAACTATGGAGGCCATGGCAGAAAATGACAAAGTATTCTGGGGGTGAGGAAACTCTAAAGCATCTTCCTGATGTTCGTGATAGAGGAGAAAGTTTCAGAAAACAACAACAACAAACTACTACATTCAACCACTTTTATCCTCATGCAGAGTCATAAGTATACCTACCCCTTAATTAGGAAATGATTATGGTTTATAACTTCTTACTTGCCTTGTACATTTTTTTTTTTTTTTGAGACAAGAGTCTCACTCTTTCACCCAGGCTGGAGTGCAATGGCATGATCTCAGCTCACTGCAACCTTCACTTCTTGAGTTCAAGCCATTCTCTTGCCTCAGCCTCCCAAGTAGCTGGGATTACAGGCATGTGCCACCACGCCCAGCTAATTTTTGCATTTTTAGTAGAGACAGGGTTTCACCATGCTGTCAAGGCTGATTTCGAACTCCTGACCTCATGATCTGCCCGCCTCAGCCTCCCAAAGTGCTGGGATTACAGGCGTGAGCCACCGCTCCTGGCCAGATCTTGTTTTATACATTAGTCATCAGGAAAAGTGTTAAGGATTTTGGAAAACTTAGGAAAACTTGAGTGGAAAAGAAAGAAATCTGAACATTCAACTAAGATCACAACACCCAAAAGGAGATTAAGATTCTTATTTCGTGTATAAGGGACATATTAATTTAAGTGAAAGATAAGGCTCTTACAGTGTATTCTAACTTCCCAAAGCTTTAATTTCCAGAATATTCATTACTGTTTCATCAGTTTTCAACCTTCATTAATGATTAATACAATCATCTTTGTTCTTTTGCACATGACCAACTGCATTAACTTAAAAATACTTTGGATCCTTCACAAGTCAATCTTTACCACAAAGTAACTGACCTCCTTCAACATAATTGTTATAATTTCTAGTTTGTGTATCTCAATTCCTATAGATGCCATACACCTGTATCTTTATAGTTACATGTTAAAAACAATGATAAAAAACATTTTAGTATTTTAGTAAGTAAAATTATCATTTTACAAAGGCAAAGTTTCAGCTACAGACATTTGCTGAAACACTTTATTACCAGGATGCATTAAACGACTTCTTTCTAATTTGTGTACATTTCCAAGTTGCTTATATGTGTTTGCACCACACCAAAATACATATTTCAGTAAAAAATAAATCAGTGCATGTCACTGTCAGTATTAATAAATTATTAGCAAATGTTTTTATGTAAAATATTTGTTTGCAGCACTTGTCATTGGGTATCTACTCTGCACTAGAAACTACGTTATGTATTGAGGTTAACAGGATGACCTGAAGAAATATAACAGTAGAGCCAGGCTTGTGACTAGTGATAAGTTAATAAGTGAGGAAAATTTTTACTTGTATTTTTTTTCTGTTTTTGTATCTTGCCTTGAATATCATATTTTAAGAGAAAAGTAAAGGGGTGAACAGCTAAGAGGTTTAGTAATCATATATACTGTATTGGTAATATGTGTTGGATACATAATAAAGTAACAGATCCCTTCTAGAAAATAACTTCAAATCTCATTGATTCCACTATTTTTAACATAAAATTGGGTAAGACACTGAACTACATATAAATATGAGGTTTATCCAGCTTTTTGCCTTCAAATAATGTATAGACCAGTAAGTAAGAAACCATGATTATATAAACAGTATAAGAATTGATGTGACAAATAGCCTCAGGTAAAAAAATCAAGGCTTTAGTTAAAAGCCCTCAATTATTTTATAGAATCTGAGTTAGAATAAGGATATAGATGTTAAGACATTAGAAATGTCATTAATATTTATACTTGATTACTATCATACTGGCCTTTAAGTTAAAAAAGAAAGATCTATACTTAATCAAAATATGAGAGGAATTTTCTGTAAGATTAAAGTGAACAGTCACCCTACTTTAACCTTCTCTTAAACATGAAGCCCAGTTAAGGCAACAATATATCTTTATGGATACTGGAAAACTTTGTCCCTGTTTTGAACAAAATATTACATTTCCTTTAAAATATCCATTTTTGGTCACTGCATCTTATTTATTGTTGTAAAAAAAGTTTTCAAGAATAAGTTTTAGTTATCTATTGTAAGACATGGTCAACACAGTTAATAACAATGTATTTTTGAAAAGTGTTTAAATAGGTTTTAAACATTCTAACCACAGAAAAGATAAGTTGGTAATATCTCCAAGCTAATAGATATATTAGCTTTACTGAATCTTTCTGTTATGAATGCACAGATCCAACATCACACTGTATTTCATAAATATACATGATTATTAATTGTCAATCAAAAATTTGAAAAAGTCAGCATCTATTATATTTGAGATTAGTTTCTTCTAATGAGCTTATCTCTTTGGAGGATTATTTACAATTCAAACTGTAACTAAATGAATACATCTTTAAAAAATTACATTATTCTTCTGAATCAATAATGGGACCCTTTGGACCAGTGACCATATACGCACATTGCACATGAAATTAACAGAAGAAAAGGGAGGAGGTGGGGGTGAAGAAAGAGGGAGACTCTTCCTGCTATGTATAACATTCTACAACATTTCTTGAAAACATGTAAGAATAGCATTAGAAATGTAATTACATATCATAGCTCTCTTTAGTGAGAAATAGTCAAAGGCATCTGAGTCCTAAGAAACTAGTGGGAAACAATAAATGTCACCAAGAGTGGTAACATGTACATCACACATTGTCAAGACTCCGAAGAAAATAGTATAGTGTTTAAATTTTAGTCACATTTTGCATTATTAAAAGCTGTGCAAATTACGAAATGACCAATATACAGAACTTTTTTTTGTTGCTCACTTGACAGACATTTAAAAACAGTTATAACATTGACTCTTTGAAGAATCCAGACTTGCTGATTTGTTGAATGCCCCAATAGCTGATTTTGCTTCGTGTTACCTCATGATCAATTTCACATTAAACACCTCAGGCCAGAATACTACAATAGGTGTTTCTTTGCGCCTGTTGCTACGTGACCTTAGATGGCAAATAGTGTTAGTTTATTCTGTGATATCACTAGGTTTTGTGTCCCCATCCAAGTTTCATCTTGAATTTTATCTCCCTAATCCCCATAATCCTCAAATGTCAAGGGAGAGACCAGGTGGAGGTAATTGAATCATGGGGGTAATTTCTCCCATATTGTTCTCATGATAGTGAGTGAGTTCTCACAAGATCTGATGGTTTTATAAGGGAATCTTCCCTCCTTGCTTGGCACTTCTTCTTCCTGCTGCCTTGTGAAGAAGGTGTCTTGCTTCCCCCTCATCTTCCACCACCATGATTGTGAGTTTCCTGAGGCCTCCCCAGCCATGTGGAACTGTGAGACAATTAAACCTCTTTCTTTTATAAATTACCCAATCTTGGACAGTTCTTTATAGTAATATAAAAACAGACTAATACAATTGATATGGTCTGGCTCTGTGTACCCAACCAAATCTCTCATTTTGAATTGTAATCTGAATTTTAACCCCCATGTATTGGGGGAGGGTCCTTGTGGGAGGTGATCCGGTTCTCCCATGCCATTCTCATGATAGTGAGTTCTCATGAGATCTGATGATTTTATAAAGGGCTTTCCCCACTTTGCTCTTCACTCTTTCTCTCTACCGCCGCCCTGTGAAGAGATGCCTTCTGCCACGATTGTAAGTCTCCTGAGGCCTCCCCAGCCATAAGGAACTGTGAGTCAATTAAGCCTCTTTTCTTTATAAATTACTCAGTTTTTGGTATTTCTTCATAGCAGCAATGGTTTTGTCCACATACAAAAAAAGGAGGTTTATTTTAGAATTTGTGAAAGTAAAGTATAATGAGGCAAAGCAAAGTCACACATAATCTCATTACCCAGATTTTACACATATCTGTTAGAATTGTTTTACTTACAGGTGACAGATATATGATCTGAATCAGCATAAGCACAGAAAAAAAATATGTGAAAATTGTGTTGGGTTTTACAGCAAGAAAGTCAGAAAATGCAGGAACTCAGCAACAGGCGAAGCCAGACATTCTAATGCAAAGAGGCCTCTCCCTAACTTTCATCCTCCTTTCCTCACGTGGCTTTAGTCTGTGTCCACTCCTGTAATTGGATAAACTCTTCTGTGATTCACAGAGCTGGAAACAATATTTTTTAGATTCAATCACAAGAAATAAATGAGTTCATCAAATCCAACAATGCCAAGAATGGGGGCTGAACTGTTTTAGATTTCAAACGCACACAGTTGGAACAATTGTCTGTATCTAAGTCAGTGTCAGGGTACTGTTCTAACTTGGAGAGGCTGACGGTAGCAGTGTACTTAGAGGAAAAGAACTTAGAAAAAGGTGCTGAAGGGAAAAACCCTCCACAAACATTCTTAACATCTTGAAGTTTTGTCTTTTCTGCTATAAGTCATGTTTTTTGTTTGTTTTTGTTTTATAGTTGAAACTCAGAAGTGATCTAGTTATTAAAAGGAAGTAATAGGGTGGTATACAGAGGAAGTCTTGTTTGCTCATGCCTCCAAATTTTCTAGCACACTAATGTTTTAAAGATATCAGGAACGAAGTTTCTTGTTTGTTTGTTTGTTTTTTTATAGAGTTTATCAAAGTTGTCAAAGGCTTAACAATATCAGGACAACTGATTAAAAAGTTGAAAATCATAAAGAACTGTTTTATTTTTATAGAAGTAGTGATTGGTATTAAGGTTTCAAAAATACCATACTTTCATATTAAGAAGTCTGGGAAAGCTAAAAATGCTAAGAAAAAAATTATAAAGATGTATCCCTATATTAAAAAAGTGAATGTGTTTCAGGATTTTTATTTCAAAGGAGGAAATAAGATTTCAATTTTCAAGACTGCAAGGGATCTACTCACTATAATGCTAGATAAAATGCCAGGAAACATTTAACTTTTTTTTTTAAATTAGTGTGCTATTGTTTCTTTGGTGCTTTAATTACAGGATTTCATAGAATTTAAGCAGACTGGACCTTTCTCTGATTTTTCCATATATACCATTACTTCTAGCATGTAATTTTGTACAATGATTTCTCAGAAACACATAAATGGCATATCAGCAGAAATGCCTGTATATGCATTTCTGCTATTCTTTTTCTGTTGATGTGTACACACACACATGCACCACATATATACATATATACATATATGTACATGTATATTCCCACCAATGTTTTTAAAAACTCATTTAAATGTATATACTCATATTATGTTCTCAATTGTTTCCCCTCCAAAATTCGTATGTTGAAGTCCTCATCCCCAGGATGTATTTGGAGATAAAGTCTTTACAGAGGAAATGATTTTAAAATAATTTCAGTAGAGTGGGCTCTAATTCAATGAGTGGTGTCTTTATAAGAATAGGAAATCTGAACACAAACATGCACAATGGGAAGAAAGTAGGAAGACACAGGGAGAAGATGGCCATCTTTAAGCCAAGAGAAGAAGCTGGGAACAAATACTTCCTTTATGACCCTCAGAAGGAAACAACCCTGTCAGCAGCTTGATCTCTGACTTCTAGCCTCCAGAAGTGTCAGAAAATAAATTTCAGTTTTTTAAGCTTCTCAATCTTTTATACTTTCTATTATGCTAAGATGTAGGCAGCCCTAGAAAACCAATACAAATCACATACCTAATTTATATTTATTTATTTATTTTTAAATCAATTGAACAACTTGTCTGTCAGATGTATTTAACTGAATAATTTGTTCCTGGATATTTGTACTAAAACATACTAAAATAAAAAGTCAGAACATCATATTAGTTAACAGGAAATTGTTCTGATACATGCAGTAAAAGAGAATTGGAAGCATTATTTCCAAGTCAATCAGATCACACAAATTTGGCCAAATATGAATCCAACATATCATGACACACTCCTCTCACGGCTTTGCACTGCATTTTTCATTTCATCTTGTTAGCATTCAGTGTTTTGGGTATGCCATCACTCTCAGTAGCATTCAATATTTTGGGTGTGCACACCAAGAGATGACACAAAATGGAAGTCGGTTATTATGGTTGACTTGAACATCTTTGAAACCAAGAGGAGACTGAATGTTATTATACAAGATGGATGAAATCAGAGTAGGTTTGAAGTATTCACAATAATAGGCTGCAATGTATCTTGAAATAAATGTCTATTGATCGAAATGAAATAAAAATTGCCTCAATATTAAACCACTAAAATGATTAAATTTGCATTTGTCCCACAGGTTTTATTACAATTGAGAAATTTGAGCTGCAAGGACAATTTTTGAATTGAAGAATCAAGAATCAATCAAAGAATTGTACCTATAAAGATAATTTGTTCAATTGTTCTTTTTTTTTTGGTCATATGCCTTTTTACTGTAAATTCTCTATTGTTATCAGTTATTTTTTGCTTGTCCCAAAAAAGGAATTAAACAATAATACCCCCAATTTTTCCCACCTTTTTATTATTGACCATGGAACCTTGAATTATGTGAGTCATGTAGTCAAAAATAACTTAAAATCTCTTTGGAAGTTATATTGACCACATGACACTTGAGAAGCAGGCTTGGCTCTATCTCAAATCAGACTCAGAGAAAGACTCTGTCACAGAGAATTTTATAGATAATTCCCTTATTGGATTTCCAATGTCTGTTCCTTCATATAACTATCATGACATATGTCTTGTAATAAACAAATAGACTTATCAACTAAAGTGGGAAGATAGAAAGTTTTTCATGAAGGCCTTTTCCAGCACCATTATGTTAGGGCTTCCTGACAATCGAACTTCAGATAAAATGTGTAAAGTGCTTATGTTAGAATTATCCTAGACTTATTTACTCCAATTGTGAGTTTTTGCCTAGACTCTGTAGCTACGCTGTTGCCTCTTTTTTCAATCTCAAAACCCAACTCCTCCCAGGTCCTCATGAATTATTTGACCTCTCAGTCGGTATCCTTCCAATGAACTTTCTTTTTGCTTAGAACAGCCATGTTGGATGTCTGTTGCTAGCAAGTAAAAATGCTGACAATATTAGGTTGGTGCAAAAGTAATTGTGGTTTTGCCATTAAAAGTAAACAAAGGTAAAATTGCAATTACTTTTGCACCAACCTAATAGTCGACTGCTGAAGCTGCATTTCTGGAGGTTGGGGAACTGTTAAATGTGCCAAGTTTTAGACAGTCTGCTGTGGATTAAGACTTTGCACATAATATGAATACCTTGGAAACAGGCCATAGAACTTCTACAAGGTTTCAGGGAGATTAAAAGGGGATATGGGAGGATACCAAGGAGAAACATTATCTGCTTCACAATTTTGTCTAAAATGACCTTAAGTACATAAACCAAGCAGAAATATTAAAACAAATTGAGCACAAGGGGCAGAAAAAGCTGGAAAAAATCAGAAACAGATGGTTCTGTGAAGAAATCCCCCAACTAAGGTCATGTACCTGAGTTCAATAGACCACTGGGCAAATGACCAAATGCCAGGCAGATTGCACTGTCTTTGATAATTAAGGCTAATTAAATTGTCCTTTCATATAAGTCCAATGTTGGAGCATTTAGTATATGTTATAGATAAATCTTATTTTATTGGGAACATTTATGTAACAAATATTTACTGATCACATCCTATGTAAAAATTATAGTATTTTCCCTTAAGTATTGGTTTATCAATAGCTTAGGGTAAATTTGAATTGAAAAATTATAGATTTTCTTGACCTCTAAGTATTACTAGAGATTTTTAATTCTGACATATACATATACATACACAAAGATATTGACCGAAGTAAAATGTTGTCTTTCTTTACAATATTTGCTATTCAGGTGTATTTTTTAAAGGTTTCTCTACATTTACAACTTAGAAACTAATTACAGAGGATTGTATGTTCTTAAATCAACCATAGCCTCATTTGCCCATAAACATAAAATTAACCTTTTTCTAAATATTCAGTGTTTTCTTGTCTTATATACATCTGTATTTACTCCACTACATTGTTTGAGATCGTTTTGACAGTCTGCATTCAAAATAATGGGATTAAAGTTTGTACTTTTTCACCCACAAATGCTTGTTTCCTGTCTTGTATTCATAGATAAATTTCTTGAAATGATTGTTTTTGTATGAAAATTAAGTGTAATGTGTTTGCATCTCAGAAGACTGACTGACTTTCACACATTGTGTTTTATCTTTGTGGGAAATAAAATAAAACTTCATTAAAATATTTTCATGATGAGCTTTATTAGAGATGGATTTCCCCATTTCAGGGGCATATGCATTTCTACTTCATATATGTAGCTCATATAAAAAGCTGATTATAAGAACACACTCTGGATGTGCCGCATTTTTACTATAAGAACGGGAAGCTATTTTAAGAATTTGCTTATTTTTGTTTTGTTTGAGAAAATAAAAACTGCTTGTATTACTTATTTAAATTATTTATATCAATTGTTTTATGCATTAAATATAGATTGATGTTTCCTGGCACATTCAATAAATGTTCAAGAAATGTTTATATATTTACTTTTAAAATAACTACTTAACTATCTTCTCTTTTTGGGCCCTTCATATCTTTGTTCTTTTGCAGAATAGTTTGACACAAGGAATCTATTATAGTAACTCAAATAGAAAAACCTGATAAAAACTCATATATACAAAAAACACTTGGGCATATACAAGCTTTGCTTTAACTCATACAAACACACGCACATGCACATAAATAGTATTTTTCAATATAGCCAACATGCATTTATGAAATTTTGATACATGCGTTTGCTTAACAAGACTACATTTTTCCAGCCTTTTAATGTCTTCATTCTGTTCTTTTAGTAAAAGGTTTCATATACGTTTGAGCTTTTTCTTAGGTGCGCATTCAGTATCTATCACTCAGCTGCTACTTCTGCCCATCTTACACTGAAACTGAATGTCCTCTGGAGTAATGGTCGGCTATTCTACTTGATAGTGGTTGAACATCATAATTAATCAGGCAATGCTTGCTATCCACAGGGCACACAGTACCTGCTGTGATACATTTTTTAAGGTGGTGCTCAGAAAACATAGAGGTGTGCTTCTAAATTATAACGTGATAATTTATAAAGTTATAAATTAGCTCAAATGTTCACAAGAAAATGTTTATTTTCTTGATGAATAGGATTTTCATGAATGATTATCTGGATGAATAATTACTCTGATGAATAATTTCTCACAACTAAGCTTTTGGTGGTGACTACTCTCTGTTAACTAATTTATTTCTCAAAAATGACCAGAGAAAAGTATTTCATTATATAATTAAATCCTTCTAGTTCTTTCTTAAGATTGGTAAGTCAATGGAACATTTGTTAATGATTACAATAGTTTTAATAATTTTAAAATGTAAAATAGTTGATTCAATTGTTTTAAAAGCAAGGTATAAGTATTTTAGAATATAATAATCTCTAATAGAAATAATGGAATTAAATACATATCGGTGATTGGAATACATTGTTTATCACCACCCTGCTATTCCTGAAGAGGAAAGATGAAAGAATTGTAGTAGATTAAGAGCCTTCTTATTTGAATATTTTATAGCAACTGTATATACACATACATATCCTCTCCCCACACCAACACCACAATTACAACCCCACACACAGAGTTACTGCTCCTGAAGTTTACATAGATTCTACAGAATTACAAGTCAAATCTACAAGCAAAATACTTACTTTCTGTTTGGTGCTATTTCTGTGTAGTATGATAGGACAAACCATAAAATGCTATGAAATATCCTATTTATTCTCTTCAAACTGGGGAATCAATAAAGGTGAAGAAAAAGATTATTTATTATCTAATCTTAAATTTTACCAAAGTATTATGTAAATGTCACATAGCCTGGTCTCCTAGATCTGGGCATAGCATTCAGATTTTTTTTTAAGATCCCAGAGCAAGCCATTTATTATAACATGACTATTTTAAGAATGGTCAGCTAATTATGTCTTTAGAAAATGCAGTCTAGGCATTATCAAACAAATCTTAAATGCATGCATAATTGATTTTAAAAAGCAAATTGATTATCAAATGGGCAAGTTAAAATATACTACATTGTTATTAAATGTGATTGTTTTTGTAACTGTACTGAAACAAGACCACATAGAAATCTCCATTTTTGTGCTCTTCTGGAGTATTTTTTTTCTGTTTTCTCCTTATAAATTCAGATAAAACTTTGGCAATAAATAAGAATCTTTCCTCACAAAAGCCAGATTTTGCAAACAGCTTACATCTGTATAAGGAGGAATATTTTGCATATGAGACGTACATTCTTCTTTGTTCTCATTTGTAGTGAGTTGTCAAGTAAGGCTGTAATACAATTTTGAATATTACCTCTGTGATTACGATCAAGTATGTGAAAACATCTTCAAGATAAGATGCCCATGACAATAGTTGTTTCAGGTGAAGAACTGAGAAAATTCTATAGATAATGTAAGCAAAACCCAGGTATCTCAGTTGCATGTCAATTTCTCTTAGACTCATTTGGTGTCTGAATTATTTGTAAGATTACAATTTTCTTACTATACATGGGCAGGATTGATCTAGACTTGCTTTCATTCCTCTTTATTAATAACATTTTTACTAAATTATATTTTCTCTTTTTAACAATATATGTGGGGAAAATTATGTCTATGAAAATAATAAATTAATAACACTATTAAAAGCCAAGTAATTAAGTTAAATATGTGACTGCTGTTTAGTAACCCTATGCAAATTCCAGACTTTTCTGAGAAAAGGCTAAGAAGTTTATATTATTACCAGAAATTTGTAGTCTAGTGATGTGGACAAATGGGCTACATTGAAGCCATCTAATTCATTAAATTTGAGACCAGAGCAAGAATAAACCTAAGCATCAAAAGGTGGAAGTCAAACATGTTAAATCGATATATTATGTAGCCTTATGCAGTGTGGTTCCAAGCCATTAAAAATCTGTTAAAAATTGAAATATAAATTATTCACTAAACAAGAAAGTTTAGCTAATAGTCCAGAACACATTCAAATTCAAGATCTTATCTTCTGCACCCCGCAATAGATCCTGTTGCATTTTGCTCATACAAACCTTAGCAAAAATGTGTAGATTGCAAGTGTTTTTAAATATAACAGTACGCTTAAGATTTTTCCAGGTTAGTGCACTTTAAAGATTTAAATAATTACTTAAAATTAATAATTTCTGTATTTGAGAGGCCAATGCTACTAGAGCAAAATATCCAATTACTAAGTGCTTCTTTTTGACCAGATGGACTAAAAAAGACCTCTGCCCCACTGGTCCACTTTATTTTCAAATATATACTTCTGTATCTTGTTTAGAGTTGAGAAGAATTAAAAAACGCCTAAATTGGAGCTTGCAGTGAGCCAAGATCGCGCCACCGCACTCCAGCCTGGGCGAGAGTGAGACTCCATCTTAAAAAAAAAAACAAAAAAACAAAAAACAAACAAACAAAAAAAACGCCTAAATTATGAGATGAGTATTTTCCATATTGTCAGAAATAAAGTCATAAATGAAAAAAAGTAGAAGAACCTGATATATTGAAGGATATAAATCTAACTCAATGATTATTTTAGGGGTTTTTACCCTTTTTGTTCACTGATGTATCCTCTGCATGCAGAAATGCTTCTGTAACATTGTAGAGGTTCAATACATATTTGCTAAATGAGACCACTTTGATCTAATAGTAACTATATAAATACATCTGCTAGACTTCTCAATATTTTAATCAAACCCTACCCTGTTGTCTGTACACACACAGTTTCCTTCTTTGACCTCTATTTACCATCCAAACTATTGTCAAGAACTGCAGCATAAACCAAATCACAATAACTTGGCTTGAAAGAGTCATCTATCACCTATCATATCCTATATAGATAAAAGTGTGCCTATTCCTGGAATTCACAGTGGTAAATATCTTAATAAATGGGTAAAAATACTATTAAGAGTGCCAACATGATTATTGGTAAAGGACTTACCAGCATCATGGGAAAGTTAATTCTTTGAGAAATCTGAGTTAATTATTTAAACATGTTACAAGAAGTAAAGAAAGTTTAAGAGAAACTTTTATAAGAAAACAAGACCCATAAAGTCTTATTGCTTCAAATCTCAAACCTGAATCTGATTAAATGTCTATATCCAACCAGCATTTTTTTTTAACTTAGGAAATTCAAAACAAAAGAACAAGAATACCATCGGACTATCTTAAGCAAAATCCAGACTTTAGAATACACTTTGGGAAACTAACCTAAGTTCATCGATCAATAAGTTGCAATAAAGAGAAAAGAGAGAAATAGAAAGTTAGTTTATATATTAAAATCAATATCAACAAATTTCGGGGTTTGAGGAAAAATTTATTGTGTTAAATTTGTCCATTTCTGTTTCCTGTTTACTAACACTTCTTTAAGTGTTTAGAAATTAAAAAATTTCTAAAGGTAGTTTTGAGTTTATAATCCTAGAAATATATTATTGATTTCAGATATTGTTTTTTTACTCCAAAAAGACTTGAAATACACTAGCATCCAGATATTCTGGGATATACAGCAATATGGATCTCTGGGTTGCTTCCAGTTTTCTTGGTTCAGTGTTTAACAAAGATATAAGTAATTTTATCTCTGAGAATAAACCCCAAATTTTATTGATAGTGCACTGTTTACTTGTCTGAGCCAACTAGTAAACTACATATATCAAATGTAGGCTGAATTTAAATCTAGCTCACTATAAATAAAAACTTTAGCATAATTTTGCTAAGAAATAAATATTCCTTTTCTAATTTTCACACCATAACCATGAAAAATTATTATATCTCACAAATGACAGACAACTGACAGGTAGGGTGCCCTTGTTAGATATAAACTACAATGAATCAGATGGCATCTGTCGTATTCATCAAAACGTTATGTCACTTTGATGATGTCTGATTTATTTTCTTTTGTAAGGTGAATAGCCTGACATGAACAAATTTTGATTTAATATGTGAAATGAGTCAAAAGAGAGCACAGTATATAATTTATTAATGGTATTCATTTTTATTATATTTAAAATTGGGTTCTTATTTTAACACTGTAATAAAAAAATAATTGTTTTAGTTCTCATGATTAAAATAGCTATGCTATGCAAAAATAGTTAATAGAAAATTATGACAAAAAATTCAACAGTAACTCAATTATTGTATTGCTCAAGGCTCATAAATACCAATTTAAGTTGAAATTTATTTGTAAACATGAATGTAATATATAAAACCCATTCTGGGCTATTTTAAAGGTACATTTGAAGACATTTTTAGAATTAAGCTAACTAAAATAATATGTGAAATAAAAACAAAGTAGGCCATATTTGAAATTCAGTACCTTAAATATTTCAAATTCACTAACAATTACGACAAATTCAACTCAACCTTCAATTTTCCAGAGCTAATTGAAGTTTAGATACGGCTTTTAGGATGGCAACTTTAATTTTCTTTCATTCTTTGGTATTTCACAAGTTGGCCATTGCAAAGTAAAATTATTATATTAAAATATTGCATATTCAAGGTTTTCAGCATTTTTCTATTGCAAATATGAATACAAAAGGAGATGGAAGAAATCCAAGGCCACATGAAAATCCTAACTAGGCTTTTCTTGTACTTTTGGCTTTCTTTCTAAGCTGTTATTTTGGCTTATACTCATTTTGCTTTTTCTTTTAATTGCTAGGGGGAAAACTGCTATAAGAAAAAGAAACACCTTTTGTTATTACATGTTAGAATATAAAATTTATTTCACATGGGCTGGGCGTGGTGGCTCACGCCTGTAATCCCGGTATTTTGGGAGGCCAAGGTTGGCAGATCACAAGGTCAAGAGATTGAGACCATCCTCACCAACATGGTGAAACCCCATCTCTACTAAAAATACAAAAATTAGCTGGACTTGGTGGCACGTGCCTGTAATACTAGCTACTTAGGAGGCTGAGGCAGGAGAATCACTTGAACCCAGGAGGTGGAGGTTGCAGTGAGCCAAGATCGCACCACTTCACTCCAGCCTGGTGACAGAGCGAGACTCCATCTCAAACAAACAAAGAGACAAAAAAGGTCTTTCTAATGATGTCAACTTTAAAAGCAAATTTATGTTATTTTGATTAGAGATGTACTGAACACTAACAAAAGAAATGCAATGGTACTTGGAATAAAAAGTTCATTTATTAATAACTGATACTTTTTTCAGACTTATCAACAGAATCTGCCATAGTAATTAAAATTCCGTTTTAAAACCTTTATTTTATAGTAGTTCCACAGAAGTGTAGATACTTGAAAGAGAAGAGACCATTGGATTCATCTAAAAAATGCTGTCCAATGGAAATGTAATGTTAGTCACGAAGGCAAGTCACATATATCAATAAACTTTCTATAGCTACCTTAAAGTGAACATGTGCAATTAAATTTAAGAATATATTTCATGTAACTCAACAGCTAAAAATATGTTTATTTCAAAATATAATCAATGCAAAAACACTAAGATATTTTGTATTTTGTTGTTGTTGTTCTACGACTTTCAAATCCATGGTGTATTGTATAGCACATCTCCATTTGGAATAAATATTTCTCGGTGCTGATAGCTACATGTTTCTATTGCCCACCATATTGGATGGTAAAGATCTACAGCATCCCATTACCTTGATATTCAGATGTGAGTATACCTTTTTTGAAGTGAGTCAGATAAAAGAAGGCTGTAAATGTCACATATTTTGATAAGCACTGTTGACACTTCATATCCACCCATTTCACAGCCATAGATTCAACCAACCTTGGATCAGAAATATTTGAAAAATAAAAGCAATAAAAAATAACAATACAACAATAAAAATATTTTTAAAATACAGTATAATAACTTTTATATAGTATTTACATTGTATTAGGTATTTTAAGTAATCTAGTTTGTGTAAATTATATATAAATACTTGCATAGTGTATATGCAGATACAGTTGTCCTTTGAACAACATGGGTTTGAACTGGGTCAGTCCACATATACATAGATTTTTTAAAAATATAATTTACATTGAGTATATCTTCCTATCCTGCTTCCCCCTCCACCTCCACCTCTTGCATCTCTTCCTTCTCTGCCACTCCTGAGACAAGAAGTCCAACCCCTCTTCTTCCTCCTCCTCCTCCTCACTGTGAAGATAATAAGGATGAAGAACTTTATGATGATCTATTTTCACTTAATGAATAGCAAATATATTTTTTCTTATTTGTGATTTTCTTAATAACATTTTCTTTTCTCTAACTTACTTTATTGTAAGATGTTTATATTATTGCAAGGCTTCCAGTCAAAAGTAGGCTATTCGTAGTTAACTTTTGAGGGAGTAAAAAGTTATACACAGATTTCTGACTGTGAGAATGGGGTGAAGTCCTGGAATCCATCCTCTTTTGATGCCAAGCAACAACTCTACTGGTCTCCATAGAGGCAACAAGGTTACTGGACACAAGTATAAACATTGGAGCCTACAGTGGCTGAGTTGATGTATTAGTTAGCATTAACTTTGGCATGTTATCTTTCCTCTTATTTGCTCAGTTTACCCGACAATAAAATGAGAATAATACTAATACTTATTTCACAGAGTAGTGAATCCAAGTATATAATATTTTTAATACAATGTCTGGAACATAGGATAATTATTGTAGGTATTCTTGTTTTACTCGACTTGCCATCTTTATGTAGATCATTTAACCTCTATCACTTACTTTAATGGTTAAAAATCAGTTTGGAGTAATTATTCATTGTAGAATGCATTGCTACACAATAAGCGTTTCTTGGATGAATATGTGATGGTCAAGCAAAACGTGTGCATTTTCTTTTGAATATACTCTTTGTAAGTCTGAGTCTCTCACCTTCTCAGAACTATTAAAATCCAAAATCACCTAATAAAATTTTGGCTATCTCTTTGATATATTTAATATTAAATGATATAGTATCACAAGATGCTACATATTTTAATACCAAGTGTAGTAGTCAGGATTCTCTAAAGGGAACCAATAGGATAGGTGTATATATAAAGGGGAGTTTATTAAGGAGTACTGACTCACATTATCACAAGGTGAGGTCCCACAATAGGCCATCTACAAGCTGAGGAGCAGGGAAGCCAGTCCAAGTCCCAAAGCTGAAGAACTTATAGTCTGATGTTCAAGGGCAGGAAGCATCCCGCACAGGAGAAAGATGTAGGCTGGGAGACTAAGCCAGTCTAGTCCTTCCATGTTCCTCTGCCAGCTTTTATTCTGGCCTTGATGGCAGCTAATGAGATTGTGCTCACCGAGATTGAGGGTGGGTGTGCCTTTCCCAGTCCACTGACTCAAATGTTAATCTCCATTGGCAACACCCTCACAGACACACCCAGCAACAATATTTTGCATCCTTCAATCCAATCAAATTGACACTCAGTGTGAACCATCACACCAAGCTATCCATTTTTTTTCCTTCCATAGTATTTAAATTAAGTTTCTGAATATTGTCATGTAACTTTTTGGTTTTCACTGGACGAAGTGCTTCATCCTTGTTTATCCTCCACTCCATTTTACTTTATGTGTGTATGTATGTATATTTATATAGAGACAGTTTCACTCTCGCCCCCCAGGCTAGAGTGCAAAGGCACAATATCGGCTAACTGCAACCTCCGCCTTCCAGGTTCAAGAGATTCTCCTGCCTCAGCCTCCCAAGGTGGGATTACAGGTGTCCACCAGCACACCCAGCTAATTTTTTGTATTTTTAGTAGAGACAGGGTTTCACCATGTTGGCTAATGGTTTCACCATTAGCTGGGATTACAGGTGCCCACCACCACACCCAGCTAATTTTTTGTATTTTTAGTAGAGACAGGGTTTCACCATGTTGGCCAGGCTGGTCTCAAACTCCTGACCTCAGGGGATCCACCTGCCTCGGCCTCCCTCTCCACTTCTTTTTAATCTTTATTTGTCATGCCACTTGATTCCCATAGTCATTGTGGGCTTCTTTTTTTTCTCTGAACTTCTAATCTATCTACATGTCTCTGCTACTGAAGCAGTTCAAATTGAATGGCACTTTGATGCAGTTCAATAGAATTACATAAGGAAGGCTATCACCCATGTGTCCCACGATGTCATGATGCTTTGCCTGCAAATCAAAGTAACAGTGAACATTTATGCATTTATTGAAGCATCAGGCAGATATTTTTGGTGGATGACTAAGGTGGTCTTAGAAGAAAAAATTCAAAATTAATAATATTCAAGTAGAAGTTCCAAAATAAAATCTACCTGAAAACTTCAGAATCTTTTTTTTTTTTTTGAGAGAGAGAGTTTGAGTGTAGAATTGGACTTTGCCAAAATTTATTTTAGAAAGATGATATTTGTCTATCATAAATAAAAGTGGGGAAGTGAAAATAGGAGGGGAAAATATGAAAATGGTACATGTAGACATAACAATACAGTTTTGCATTCCTAGAGAGTTTATAAATAACTAATTTCTAAATGTATCAGTATACAGAAAATATATTGTCTAAATTCATTCTTTTTTTGGTCTTTTGTGATGATAAGCCCAGATTTTTCTTGCCTACTATTTTAAAAGTGATTTACTAATAAGTTCTTTTTTTGGTAATTGCTTAATTATAGCATTATTGTATTTTTAGTGCTCATAAATGCAATAAAATCTTTTTGCATTTGTGTTCCATTTACAAAATTTCTGGAGTACATAAAAAGTACATATTAGTGAACTGAACTGTTTAGGCTATACAATTTCAGTTAGCTGAAATTAGCCACCAAATGGTGGATAAGCTTATTGGAAAAATATATACGATGCTGAATTTTTGAAATAAAGGTGTTTTAAAATGACTTTCCTTCACTTTCAGAAAGTTGTGAACGGCAAAAGAGAATAAAAATGCCTAATGCAATCAGAACTTACTACAAAAAGTATAAGGAAACTATCAGAGTTAGGCCACTAGCCTTCCTTGGTATTATTTTTAACTAATTTAAGAAGAGTATTACTTCAGTGATTCTTTGTGATCCTGTTTTGAGTCTCAAATTTTATTAAATTTATTTATACTTTTATCATCATAATGAAGCTTACAAAAACAGAAAGTCTCATTTTTCATTAAGTCCTGATAATTGGTCCAAAGTTAAGCTTTAATAACATGTAAATGCTGCTGAAGAGTAAGATAATTCATTTTGTAACTGATTATTGTTAATGCCTAGTACAGAAATTACTGAATAAGGCAAGAACAAACCAGGAATTCCTAGAGGACCCACAGGCCCTTTGAAGGAAGTGGGCTGCTCCCGCAGGAACTGGGAGACACCCCAAATACTGTGAGTGTCCCAAGTGTGGAAGTGGGAAAGGGAGACCCTCCTCTTCCTAACACACACCGGTACTGGCGAAGCTAAAGGTCTGTTTGTGGGAGAAGTTACTGACTTTACCTGGAGCTGAGACAATTTAGAGAGTGGAGTGTAATACAGGGGTAGAGGAAGCTGCAGAGAGGCCCTGGGAGCTCACTGGGTTCCCAAGCAGCCCATTCCTGCCCAGCACCACAGGGATCCATCAGGAGGGTGGCCAGAGAAGCAGGAGGTAAAACTCCACAGGGAGAAGGAAATCTGTAGCTGAACTTTGTATCAATTTGAACAAGGCAAGAAGCCTCCCGGCCAGAACCTCAAGGAGGGTGCAAATCTGGTGTGCAGTCTCCACAGGCAGGGGAAGAACCAAGCCCTTTTCTTTTGCAGCTGGGAGGCAGGAGTTGGGCAGCCTCAGGCAAGTTTTCAAGCCTGTCTTGCTCTCCACCTAGAAACAGACTCAGGGCTATTGCGATGGGGACACGGTGGGAGTGAGACTGGCTCTTTGGTATCCATGGGAGCTGAGTGAGTCCTGTGACTGCCGGATTTACCCCACTTCCGTGACAACTTGATGACTCAGCAGAGGCAGCCATAATCCTCCTAGGTACACAACTCCAGTGACCTGGAAATCTCACACCCATCCCTCACAGCAGCCTCAGAATGACCCACCCAAGGAGAGTCTGAGCTCAAATACGCCTAGCCCTGGCCCCGCCTGATGGTCCTTCCCTATCCACCCTGGTGGTGGAAGACAAAGGGCATATAATCTTGCGAGTTCTAGGCCCCGTCCACAGCTTGTCCCTTTCCATACTACTACAGCTTTCTGGAAAGCACCACCTGGTGAGAGGCCAACAAGCACAAAAGTAGAGCATTAAACCACCAAAGCTAAGGACCCTCACAGAGTCCATTGCACCCTCCACCACCTCCATCAGAATAAGCACTAGTATCCACAGCTGAGAGACCGAAAGATGGTTCACACCACAGGAATTTATGCAGACAACTCCCAGAACCAATCCAGAGCTGGGTAGACTCACTGGGTGGCTAGACCCAGAAGAGAAACAACTGGAACAGGAATTAAAAGAAATTTAAAAAATGTGTAAGCAAAAACTCAGTTGTATGTAAGAAAAACCAATTCCCCCTGAGGAAGAGAAAGAGCTGAAGTCCTTTAAAAATTGCCTGTTTTTCTGTGGCTAGTGAGCCTCATCTCTCCCTTTCCCAGGCATTGTGAAGACTTCTGTTTCTCTAGCTGTGCAGCTGCAAGGTCACTAAACAGATAATCTCAAGTCATAAAACATGTTGTTGTTTGAAAAGTAAGAAATAATGTAATGCATGTCTTAATTGAATAACTGTCTTTGTTTTTTCTGTAATATGCTTCCCCCTGCACAAATCTCCCCCCACCCCACAAAATGCTTAAAAGGTAGCTTGATTCTTTATTCAGGGCTCAGTCCTTTGGATGTTAATCCAACTGGGTCGGTGCACCTAAATAACTAAATAATTCCTCCTCAACCCCTCAGTCTCTCTGATTCCTTAATTATCCCGCTGCACAACAACCACTGCAATTCAGCTCACAAGAAGCCACATGCATAGGAAATGAAGGAGAGTACTACTACATCAAGGGAACACCCCATGGGACAAAGGAATCTGAACAACAGCCTTCAGCCCTAGATCCTCCCTCTGACAGAGCCTACCCAAATGAGAAGAACCAGAAAACCAACTCTGGTAATCCAACAAAACAAGGCAATTTAGCACCCCACCCCCAAAATCACACTAGTTCACTAGCAGTGAGTTGATCCAAAACAAGAAGTAATCCCTGATTTACAGGAGATTAGTTATTAAGCTTATCAGGGAGGGAACAGAGAAAGTCAAAGCCCAATGCAAGGAAATCCATAAAACGATACAAGAAGTGAAGGGAGAAATATTCAAGGAAATAGATAGCTTAAAGAAAAAAACAATAAAAAATTCAGGAAACTTTGGACACACTTTTAGAAATGCGAAATGCTATGGAAAGTCTCACCAGTAGAATTGAACAAGTAGAAGAAAGAAATTCAGAGCTTGAAGACAAGGTCTCCTAATTAACCCAATCCAACAAAGATAAAGAACAAAGAATAAGAAAATATGAATAAAGCCTCTAACAAGTCTGGGATTATGTTGAATGACTAAACCTAAGAATAATTGGTGTTCCTGAGGAAGAAGGGAATTCTAAAAGCTTGGAAAACATATTTGGGGGACTATACTTCCCCGACCTTGCTAGAGATCTAGATATCCAAATACAAGAAGCACAAGGAACACCTGGGAAATTCATCACAAAAAGATCATCACCTAGGCACACTGTCATCAGGTTATCCAAAGTTAAGATAAAGGAAAGAATCTTAAGAGCTGTGAAACAGAAGCACCAGGTAACCTGTAAAGGAAAACCTATCAGATTAACAGCAGATTTCTCAGCAGAAACCCTATAAACTAGAAGAGATTGGGGCCCTATCTTCAACCTACTCAAACAAAACAATTACCAGCCACGAATTTTGTATCCAGCGAAACTAAGCCTCATATATGAAAGAAAGATACAGTTGTTTTCAGACAAACAAATGCTGAGAAAATTCGCCATTACCAACCCATCACTACAAAAACTGCTAAAAGGAGCTCTAAATCTTAAAACAAATCCTGGAAACACACCAAAACAAACCCCTTTAACGCATAAATCACACAAGAGCTATAAAGTGAAAACAAAAAACAAAAACAAAGTACACAGCATGATGAATGCAACAGTACCTCACATCTCAATACTAACATTGAATGTAAATGGCCTAAATGCTCCACTTATACAGAACCACAGAAAGGATAAAAACTCACAAACTACCTATCTGCTCCCTTTAGGAGACTCACCTAACATAAGGACTCACACAAAGTAAAGGGGTGGTAAAATACATTTCATGCAAATGGACTCCTGAAGTGAGTAGGGGTAACTATTCTTATATCAGAAGAAACAAACTTTAAAATAACAACAGTTAAAAGAGACAGAGGGATATTATGTAATGGTAAAAGGCCTTGTTCAATTGGAAAATATCACAATCCTAAACATATATGCACTAACACTGGAGCTTCCAAATTTATAAAACAATACTAATAGACCTAATAAATGAGATAAACAGCAACACAATAATGGTGAGGGACTTCAATACTCCACTGACAGCACTAGACAGGTCATCAAGACAGAAAGTCAACAAATAAACAATAGATTTAAACTATACCTAGGGACAAATGGATTTAACAAATATATACAGAACATTTCATCCAACAACTGCAGAATACATATTCTATTCAACAGTGCATGGAACTTTCATCAAGGCAGACCAAATGATAGGCCATTAAATGAGCCTCAATAAATTTAAGAAAAGTAAAAGTATATCAAGCACTCTCTCAGAGCACAGTGGAATAAAGCTAGAAATCAACTCCAAAAGGAACCATCAAAACCATGCAAATACATGGAAATTAAATAACCTGTTTCTGAATGAACATTGGGTCAAAAATGAAATCAGGATGGAAATTTTAAAAGTATTCAAACGAATGACAATAATGACACAACCTATCAAAACCTCTGGGATACAGCAAAGGCATAAGAATGATACAATGGGCTTTGGGGACTTAGAGGGAAGAGTGGGAGTGGGTAGAGGGATAAGAGACTGCAAATATGGTGCAGTGTATAGTGCTTGGGTGATGGGTGCACCAAAATCTCACAGATCACCACTAAAGAACTTATTCATGTAATCAAAAACCACTGTATCCCAATAACTGATGGAAAAATAAAAAAACATAAAAAATAAATTACTGAATAAGTAATTGAATTGAAGTCTCAATTTATGACAACTATTGTGTTGTTGAAATTTACATGTCAACAAGCGAATAACAAGATAATGTATTTTTTAAAGTTTAGGCAATATGCCTGATTTCTGAAACTCACAGTTTAATCTGCATGAACATATATTACTGTACTTATTTTTTTGGACACAAGGTCTCACTCTGTCGCCCAGGGTAGAGTGGGTGCAGTGGCATGATTTCAGGTCACTGCAGCATCTACCTCCTGGGCTCAAGCAATTCTCCCACCTTACCCTCCTGAGTAGCTGGGACTAACAGGTTTCCATCTCCATGCCTGGTTAATTTTTGTAATTTTTTTTATGTAGAGATGGAGTTTCACCATGTTGCCCAGGCCAGTCTCGAACTCTTGAGCTTAAGCAATCTGGCCACCTCAGCCTCCTAAAATACTAGGATAACAGGTGTGAGCCACCATATCAGGCTGGCAATTTTTGGAGTAATCTGCATTTGAAAAATATTTATTAGTATTTTAATGATTATGTCAATAATTGCAATCATCAAGATCAAACTATATTATTAACATAACTTATAAATTCAGTTAAATTTAACATATTACTGGTTGAGTATTCCTTATTCAGAATGCTTGGCATAGAAATGTTTCAGATTTTGGAAATCTTCAGACTTTTTGAATATTTGTGTGTAAATAATGAGATATCTTGGTGCTGGAACTCAAGTGTCAACATAAAATTTATTTATGTTTTATATACACCTTATGCACATAAGCAGATGATAATTGTATGTAACATTTTAAATAATTTTGTACATGAAACAAACTTTGTGTACCTTGAATCATCAGAAAACAAAGGTGTCAGGTGAGGAATTTCCACTTGTGGTGTCATGTTGGTGCTCCAAAAAATTTGTGTTTTGTATTTTTGGATTAGGTTGCTTAACCTGAGTCTATCTAATGTTTTTTGTTATCAATATTATACCTATAGAGGGAGATTATTTTTTCTAACAAAATAAACATGCAAGCTAGTCACCTAATTACATAATTTTCGGACTGCATCCGGTGCATGATGAATCCTTACTAATTTCAGCTTAAAGTTTAACTTACCGTTTCACATTATATTCCAAACTGAAATATACTACTACTGTTCTTTTTGAAATATTTATTTATTTCTTTTTTCAATTTTTACTTTAGATTCAGGGGGTACAATGTAGGTGTGTTACCTGGGTATATTGTACGATGCTGTGGTTTGAGGTACAAATCATCCTGTTACCCAGGTAATGAGCATAGTACCAATCAGTTAGTCTTTCAACCCTTGCCTTATCCCTCTCTGACTCCTCTAGTAGTTCCCAGTGTCTATAATTTCCATCTTTATTCTATGACTACCCAGTATTTAGCTTCCACTTATAAATGAGAACATGCAGTCTTTGATTTCTATTCTTGTATTAATTCACTTAGGATAATGACCTCCAGCTGCATCTATGATGGTGCAAAGAACATTATTTTGTTCTTTTTTATGGCTGCATAGTATTCCATGATGTATATGTAACATATTTTCTTTATCCAATCCAGTATTAATGGGCCCCTAGACTGATTTTTTGTCTTTGCTACTGTGAATAGCATGAATATGAACATATGAGTGCATGTTTCCTTTTGATGTAATTATCTATTTTCTTTTGGTTATATACGTAGTAATAGGATTGCTGGGTCAAATGGTAGTTCTAAGTTTTTTGAGAAATCTTCAAACTGCTTTCCACAGTGACTGAACAAATTTACATTTCCACCAACAGTGTATAAACATTCCCATTTTTTTGCAGCCTTCCCAGAATCTGCCATTTTTCGACTTTCATGGTAGCCATTGTGACTAGTGTGAGATGGTATCTCATTGTGGTTTTGCTTTACATTTCTCTGATGATTAGCAATGTTGAGCATTTTAAAAAATATATTTGTTAGACACTTGCGTGTCTTCTTTTAAGAAGTGTCTGTTCATGTTTTTTGCTCATTTATTAATGGAGTTATTTGTTTTTTGCTTGTTCAATTGTTTAAATTACTTAATGATCCTGGATATTAAATCACTGTCAAATGCATAGTTTGCAAATACTTTCTCCCATTCAGTAGGCTGTTTACTCTGTTAATAGTTTGTTTTTCTGTGCAGAACCTGTTTATTTTTATTAGGTCCCATTTATCAATTTTTGCTTTTGTTGCAACTGCTTTTGAGGACTTAGCGAAAACTTCTTTTCCAAGTCTGATGTCTAGAATGGTGTTTCCTAGATATTCTCTTAGAATTCTTACAGTTTGAGGTCTTACATTTTAATATTTAAATCACCTTGAGTTCAGTTTTGTATGTGTTGAAAAGTAGGGCTCCAGCTTCATTTTCTGCATATGGCTATTAAGCTATCCCAGCACCATTTATTAATCCCCACTGATAATTTTTGTAAATTTTGTTAAAGATTAGATAGCTGTAGGTATGTGGCTTTACTTCTGGGTTCTCTATGCTGTTCCATTGATCTAGGTGTCTATTTTGTAAAAGAACCATGCTGTTTTGGTTACTGTCACTTATATTATACTTTGAAGTTGGATAATATGATAACTCTGGCTTTGTTCTCTTTACTTAGGATTGCTTTGGCTACTTGAGCTCTTTTGATTCCACATAATTTTTAGCATAGCTTTTTTCCAATTGTGTGAAAAGCGACATTAGAAGTTTGATGTGAATAGAATTGAATCTGTAAATTGCTGGGTAGTATGACCATTTTAATGATAATTATTCTTCCAACCCATGATCAAGGATCGTTTTTCCATCCATGTCATCTACAATTTCTTTTAGCAGTGTTTTGTAGCTTGCCTTGTACAGATTTTTCACCTCTTCAGTTAGATGTACTCCTAGTCTATTTTTTTTTGTATGGCTATTGTAAATGGAGTGCATTCTTTATTTTGCTCTCAGCTTGAAAGTTATTGGTGTATAGATATGCTACTGATTTCTGTACATTCATTTTGTATCCTGAAACCTTGCTAAAATTATCAGTTCTAATAGCTTTCTGGCACAGTCCTTAAGGTTTTCTAAGTATAGAATCATATTGCCATTGAAGAGAGATAGTTTGATTTCTTATTTTCCTATCTGGATGTCTTTTAATTCTTTCTCTTGTCTTATTATTTTGGCTAGCACTTCCAGTACTACTTTGAATACATGTAGTGAGAATGGGTATCCTTGTCTTGTTCCACATATCAAGGGGAATGCTTCTAGTTGTTGCTTATTCAGTGTAATGTTGGCTGTGGGTCTGACACATATGATTCTTCTCATCTTATGGTATGTCCCTTCAGTACCTGGTTTGTTGAGGGTTTCTATCGTGAAGGAATGTTGGATCTTATTGAAAGCTTTTTCTGCTTCTATTGAGATGAACATATGATTTTTGCCTTTGATTCTGTTCACATGGTGAATCACATTTATTGATTTGCATATGTTGAACCAAACTTGCATTCCAAGAATGAAGCCCATGTGATCATGGTGATTTAACTTTTTGATGTTTTGTTAAATTCAGTTTGCTCGAATTTTGTTGAAGATTTTTGCATCTGTGCTTATCAGGGATCAGGGATATTGGCCTGTAGTTTTCTAGTTTTGTTTTTTTCTTTACCAAGTTTTGGCATAAGGGTGATGCTGGCTTCATAGAATTAGTTAAAGAGTAGTCCCTCCTCCTGAATTTTTTGGAACAGTTTCAGTAGAATTGGTACTACATCTCCATTTTACATCTGGTAGAATTCAGCAGTGAATCCATCATGTTTGGGCATTTTTTTGGTTGGTAGATTTTTTATTATGTATTCAGATTTGAAACTCAGTATTGATCTGTTCCGTGTTTCATTTTCTTCTGGAGTCAATCTTGGGAGATTATATGTTTCTAATAATTTATCAATTTCCACTAATTTTCTAGTTTTTGTGCATAGTGGTGTGCATAATAGTCTCTGAGAATCATTTGTATTTCTGTGGAATCAGTTGCCATGTGACCTTTGTCATTTCTGATTGTGCTACTTGGATCTTCTCTTTTTTTCTTTGTTAATCTAGCTAATGTTCTATTGATCTTGTTTATCCTTTCAAAGACTCAACATTTGGTTTTGTTGATTCTTTGTATAAATTTCTGGATCTCACTTTTCTTCAGTTCCACTTTGAGTTTATAGTTGCCTTTTTTTTTTTTAAATGCTCCCTTTAGGCTTAGTTTGTTCTTTAGTTTGTTCTTGTTTTTCTAGTTCCTCTGGCTGTGATATTAGAGTATTAATTTGAAATCTTTCTAACTTTATGAGGAAGGCATTTAGTGCTGTAAATTTTCCTCTTAACATTGCTTTTGCTGCATCCCAGAAATTTTAGCATGTTGTGTCTCTGTACATTTATTTCAAAGAATTTTAAAAATTTCTGCCCGGATTTTGTTGTTTACCCCAAAGTCATTCAGGTGCAAGTTGTTTAATCTCTATGTCTTTCCGTGGTTTGAAGAGATCTTGTTGGTACGGACTTCTGTTTTTATTCTGTTGTGGTCTGGGAGAATGGTTGGCATGCTTTTGATTTTTTTGAATGTATTGAGACTTGCTTTATGGCCAAGCATGTGGTTAATCTTTAAATAATTATTTTATTGTTTTATTTTTAAGTTCCAGGGTACATGTGCAGGATGTGCATATTTGTTACATATGTAAACTTGTGCCATGGTGGTTTGCTGCACGGATCAACCCACCATCTAGGTATTTAGCCCAGCAGGTATTAGCTCTTTTCCCTAATGCTCTCACTCCCAGCCCTCCCCTGACAGGCCCAATTAAGTGTTATTCCCCTCCCTGTGTCCATGTGTTCTCATTGTTCAACTCCCACTTATAAGTGAGAACATGTGGTGTTCTGTTCCTGTTAGTTTGCTGAGAATAATGGCTTTCAGCTTCATCCATGTCCCTGCAAAGGATATGATCTCTTTCCTTTTTATGGCTATGTAGTATTCCATGTTGTATATGTACCACAGTTTCTTTATCCAGTCTATCACTGATGAGCATTTGGGTTGATTCCATATCTTTGCTATTGTGAATAGTGCTAAAATAAACATACACATGCATGCATCATTATAATAGAATGATTTTTATTACTTTGGGTATACACCCAGTAATAGGATTGTTGGGTCAAATGGTATTTCTGGTTCTAAGTCTTTGAGGAATTGGTGCACTGTCTTCCACAATTGTTGAACTAATTTACACCCCCACCAACGGTGTAAAAGTGTCCCTATTTCTCTGCAACCTCGCCAGCAACTGTTGATACTTGACTTTTTAATGATTGCCCTTCTGACTGGCATGGGATGGTATCTCATTGTGATTTTGGTTTATATTTCTCTAATGATCGGAGATGCTGAGCTTTTTTTCATATGTTTGTTGGCCCCATATATGTCTCTTTTTGAGAAGTGTCTGTTCACATCCTTTGTCTATTTCTTGATGGGGTTGTTTGTTTGGTCCTTGTAAATTTGCTTAAGGCCTTTGTAGATCCTGGGTATTAGCCCTTTTTTAGACAGATAGATTGCAAAAATGTTCTCCCATTGTGTAGGTTGTCTGTTTGCTCTGATGATAGCTTGATTTGCTGTGCAGAAGCTCTTTAGTTTAATTAGATCCCATTTGTCAATTTTTGCTTTTGTTGCAATTGCTTTTGGCGATTTCATCATAAAGTCTTTGCCTATGCCTATGTCCTGAATGGTATTGCCTAGATTTTCTTTTAGGGTTTTTATAGTTTTGGGGTTTACATGTTAGTCTTTAATCCATCTTGAGGTAATTTTTGTGTAAGGTGTAAGGAAGGGTCCAGGTTTTATTTTCTGCATATGGCTAGCCAGTTCTCCCAGCACCAATTATTAAATAGGGAATCCTTTCCCCATTGCTTGTTTTTGTTGAGTTTGTTGAAGATCAGATGGTTGTAGATATGCAGTTTTATTTCTGAGTTCTCTATTCTGTTCCATTGGTCTATGTCCCTTTTTTTGTACCAGAATCATACAGTTTTGGTTACTACAGGCTTGTAGTATAGTTTGAAGTCAGGAGTGTGATGTCTCAGCATTGTTCTTTTTCTTAGGATTGTTTTGGCTACTCAAATTCTTTTTTGATTCCATATCAATTTTAAAATTGCTTTTTCTAATTCTTTGAAGACTATCAGTGGTAGTGTAATAAAAATAGCATTGAACCTATAAATTGCTTTGGATAGTATGGCCATTTGCACAATAGTGATCCTTCTTATCCATGAGCATGGAATGTTTTCCCATCTGCTTATATCCTCTCTGATTTTCCTGAGCAGTGATTTGTAGTTATCCTTGAAGAGGTCCTTCACTTCTCTTGTTAGCTGTATTCCTAGGTATTTATTTATCTTTGTGGCAGTTGTGAATGGGAGTTGATTCATGATTTGGCTTTCTACATGTCTGTTGTTGATGTTTAAGAATGCTTGTGATTTCAGCACATTGAGTTTGTATCCTGACACTTTGCTGAAGATGCTTATCAGTGTAACAAGCTCTTGGGCTGAGTCGAAGGGGTTTTCTAGATATAGGATCATGTCATCTGCAAAGACAGACAATTTGACTTCCTCTCTTACTATTTGAATATCCTTTATTTCTTTCTCTTGGCATGTGGCTAATCTTGATGTTCTGTGAGCAAGTAAGAGGAATGTATATCTTTTGCTTGATGCATGGAGTATTGTTTATATGTCTAGTAGGTCCAATTGGTCAAGTGGTGAGTTTATTCTAAAATTTCTTCTTAGTTTTATGTCTTGGTGATCTGTCTAATGCTCTCAGTGGGGTATTGAAGTCCCCACTATTATTGTGTGGCTAAGTGTTCTCTTATCTCTAAAAGTACTTGTTTTATGAATCTGGGTGCTCCAAGGTCAGCTGCAGATATATTTAGAATACTTAAGTCCTCTTGTTGAATACTTTATTATTATTTAATTGCCCTTTTTAATCTTGTTTACTGTTGTTGGTATTAAGTTTGTTTAATCTGATATAAGAATGATGACCCTTACTCTTTTTTGTTTTCCATTTGCGTGGTAGATTTTTCTCTATCCCTTTGCTTTGAGCCTATAGGTGTTTTTATGTGTGAGATGGATCTCTTGAAGGTAGCAGATGAATGAGTCTTGTTTTTTTATACAACTTGTCACTCTGTGCCTTTTAAATTTAGGCCATTTACATTCAAGGTTAATATTGATATGTGAGGTTTCGATGCTATCATAAAGTTGTTAGCTACTTGTTTTGTAGTTTCTATTGTGTCGTTGCTTTATAGGGTATGCAAGATATGTACTTATGTATGTTTTTGTGGTATCAGGTATCATTCTTTTGTTTTCACGTATGAAACACCTTTTAGGATCTCTTTTAAGGCTATTCTTATAGTGATAAATTCCCGAAGCATTTGCTCATCTGGAAAGTATTTTATTTCTCTTTCATTTATGAAGCTTTGTTTGGTGGAAAATGAAATACTTGTTTGAAAGTTATTTTCTTTAAGAATGCTGAAAATAGGCCCCCAATTCTTCCTGGATTGTAAGGTTTCTGCTGAGAAGTCTGCTGATGGGGTCCTCTTTGTATGTGATCTGACTTTCTCTAGCTGCCTTTAAGATATTTTTGGCATTGATCTTGGACAGTCTTTTGACTATACGCCTTAGTGATGTCTTAAAGATGTGCTCTGGATTTCTAGTACTTGAATGTCTAACTTTCAAGTAAGATTATGGAAGTTTTCTGAAATTAGTCCCTCAAACATGCTCTCCAGGTTGTTTTCTTGTTCTCCTTCTCTTTCAGGAATGCCAATAATTCATAGGTTTGGTCACTTTGTATAATTACACATTTCTTGCAGACTTTATTCATTTTTAAAAATTCTTTTCTTTATTTTTGACTGACTGGTTTGGTTCAAAAGCCAAGTCTTCAATCTCTCGAATCTTTTCTTATGCATGGTCCAGTCTGTTGATAAGACTTTCAATTATGTTTTGAAATTTCTAAGATGACTTTTTCAATTCCAGAAGCTCTGATTGATTTCTTTTTATGATATGCATCTCTCCCTTCATTTCCAGGATTTCTTTAGAAATTTATTTGCGTTTATTTTCAACTTTGTCTTGGATCTCATTGAGCTTCCTTGCAATCCATGTTTTGAATTCTTTATATTTCATTTCTGAGTTCAGATCATTGCTAGAGAGCTAATGCAATCCTTTGGTGGTATCACTACACTCAGATTTTTCATGGTGCAAGAATTCTTGCCACTGGTTCCTTCTCACTGGAAACACTGGCATTTCTAATTTTTGTAACTATTTTCATGAAGGTAGAGTTTTTAAAATTTCTTTCTTTCTCTGTAATATTTTTGAATTTTTCCCCTTTCCATTTTTCCCCATCCCTAGAAGGTGCAACTCTAGAGAATGCTGGGTAGGGTCTTTTTGCTTTGTTTCTATAGTTCTATATCACTTATTTTGGCAGGTTTTATCTTGGGCTGTGCAGTTTGACCTATAAGCCCATTGATGGACCTTATAGGTAAGAGACAGCTGAGGCCAATGTAACCGGGTATAAAGCATGAACCTTGTTTACTGGCAGAAACATACTGTTGCCTCAGGTAATGGGCTGATTCATGGAATATATAGTGGTTTGAGTGCACTACTCAGCTCCAAGGGGCCAGGCTAGGCCAGTTCACCTATAGGTCCCTCGATGGCAGGCACAAGCATCAGTGCCAAGGAAGAACCCAATTGGCAGCCACCACTAAGTGCCCAAAGGTGTGCCTATGCATGGAGCTGAAAAACCACCTCAGCTCCAAGTTCTCTGGACAGGAATGGGAGATGGCCCAAACTTCTAATTCAGAGAGAAGGCACTCCAGATGCCTGGAGATCTGCCTGGTTGTGGAGCAGAGAAAGCCTTGCTGCACCAAGATCTATGGCCAGGAAGAATGCGGCAGCTCAGGCTGATGAACCAGATGAGCGGGTATTCCAAATGCCTGGGGATCTGCATGAAGCAGAGATGGCCAATCAGCACAGAGATCTTTTTATCCATCAACATTATCACAGGGAACATTTGCTAACACTCTCCTAAGATACGGTATGTCTTTCATGATTCCAGTAGATTCACAATTTTCTTCTTGAATTAAAGCCCACAGGGTTAATCTTTATATACTATCTTGCTGTTTCCAAGTAGTTGAAACATGTTGAAAGCCTTTAATCCACTATTTATCCAAGATTATTAAAAACAAAACAAAACAAAAGATTATTAAAAACAAAACAACATTCTACTAATGTTTAGTATTTTGCCTTGTAGGAAATGCAATTAGTAATCCATAGCGATTAAAATACAATTATTATATAGGAGGATAATCAGAGTTTTGTTATTCTTATATGGCACCGTTGAGCATGAGTAAACATGATTCCTAATTTTTAAGATTATTAGTTACCAATTAATGTTTCCTCATAGCAGGTGTCTTCTTGTTTTTTCTTTAAAAGTTCCCTTTAAAATTAGTAAATGGACTTGTAGTTGGCTACACACATTTCTACAATGTTAACAAAGATAGTTTCCTAGTGAGCACAGTGAGGAGATAATTTTGCCCTTTGTACTTTGTGTCTATTAAACATTTATTTTAGGCTAGATGTGGAGCAATCCCAGCTACATGAGAGGCTGAGCCAGGAGGATTGTTTGAGCCCTGGAGTTTGAGATTAGCCTGGGCAACATAGTGAAACCTTGTATCAAAGTAAACAAACAAAAACAATTTAAAAAAATATTTTCCCTTAATAGTTTAACTATTTAATACAATGAAATAAATACATGCCGTTTTTTTTTCTGCAAGTATCCATGATAATTTGTCAAAAATATCAGTTAGGTTTTGAAACAAAAAATATGTTGAGGCATATAGTTGGCCTTAACAGGTAATCCCACAAAACATTTTTGGAGACTATTTTCTCAAAATTATGTATTGGGGAATGTTATTAGCAAATGTTTGTCTGGAGAACTATGTGGTAGGCAGTTTCATGCCAATGTTGTATGGATCTTAAATATGCCAAAAGTAACTATAGACTCCAACCAAAATAAGTTGAGTAAGATACAAGTTTAATTGAAAACTACAGATGACTTCTAAGCACAGATTGGATATTATTTTCCCTTCGAAGTGGCTACTGATTTGTTTGCTTGCAATAATCGTCTGCAGTCATATTGAGAGTTGAGGGACTGCCTCCTCACAAGTAATTCAACTTGTCTCAAAATGTCTCTTCATTTTACATTTACTTGATATTTCTTCAGCCACATACATGGGTTAGCTAAAAGAGCAAACTATTAACAACCAAGTCTCTTCTTGGTGCCATTTACACAAAATCTATGTATTTTGTTAAGGCTTATCATATTATAGTTGAGCTATATTTTACGTCTGCCATTTTTCCCCTTAAATATAAGCCCGTTGAAGGCAGCAATGTCTTATTCAGCTTTGTAGATTTAACACCCCAGATAGAGTCCCCCATCTAATATTTTCTTGATCAGGAATTAAAAATGACTCATTATGGTCCACGCCTGTAATCCCAGCACTTTGGGAGGCTGAAGCGGGTGGATCACGAATTCAGGAGATTGTGACCATCCTGTCTAACACGGTGAAACCCCGTCTCTACTAAAAATACAAAAAAAATTAGCCGGGCGTGGTGGCAGACACCTGTAGTCCCAGCTACTCCAGAGGCTGAGGCAGGAGAATGGCGTGAATCTGGGAGGCAGAGCTTGCAGTGAGCCGAGATCCTGCCACTGCACTCCAGCCTGGGCGACAGAGCAAGATTCCCTCTCAAAAAAAAAATTTTAGAAATATGGGCATTATACACAAGTCAAAATAAGTATTTTCAAAGCTAGGCTAATTATTTAAAAAAATTAGCTATTATTTTAGAACAAATAGCATAGTTGATTTTTAATGAAAACTTTTCTAGAAATAAACTTACAATTCATTTATACAGCTTACTGACTTCAATCACTCCCATTTTATACTACTGTGATCATTGGAAGAGTTTGAAAAGTTATCATTCTTTATAGATGAAAAGCTATCACAAGTACTTTTTGCCAATTTGAGATTTGCTTCAGGAGGAAACAAATTACAAGAATTTTTATCTATCCCTAAAACTAGCTGTAACAGCTATTTGTTTATTACCCACATGGTCAGACAAAACAGAATATTTCTTCTCAGGAATATTTAACATTGCTCAAGTTGTATGATAATGAAAAAATTTTGTAATTCTGTTTGAAATAGTAACTGAAAAGTAAGTTTAAAAATATGGCGTTTACAAATTTTCAACCAGGACTACTACAAACCTGGTGCCTTCATAGACTTTTCTGCAACAGGTTACATGGCTTTGCCTTTATAGAGATACTCGTGGTGTTCCTTCAAAACTTCATACTTGCATCCACTTTTCTTTGCAAGGAAATAAACTTCATTGTTATAAAAAAAAAATCCGAGTAAGCATTTAATACAAAATGGAAGTCTGTGAAGAGTCCAGAATTGCTGATTTCCTCTGGAAATTCAGCAACTCATGTTCCTTGTCTAAATTTAAAATTGGGTTTTAGACATCTGAATGTGAGGAGAAAATGGGGAAACTTGCATTATTAAAAGTGAATTTTTATTTTTTGTGTGTGTGTTTTTAGTAGAGACGGGGTTTCACTGTGTTGGCCAGGATGGTCTCGATCTCCTGACCTTGTGATCTGCCCACCTTAGCCTCCCAAAGTGCTGGGATTACGGTCGTAAGCCACCGTGCCTGGCCATTAAAACAGTGAATTTTGAAAAAAATTAATTAAAATGAATTTCAAATTAAATGGTCTTTTACATACACATATGCATATACACTAATACACTTAGAATACACTGCTGACAACAGACGTCAATGCTGACCGGTATAGGTGACTCTGTCTCTACATATAGGCGGTACACAAAAAAACAAGATATATTCTTTGAACATACAGTCAATACACTTAAAATGATTATATTTAATTGTACCTGCTTTAAACAGTTTGTGGTTTCCAGTATTCTTTTTTATCTTAAATTAGAAAAAATATTATTTATTCACTTTAATAATTAAATGTTAAAATTAATAAGAATTTAATTTTGTTCTCATTTACAGTATTTTTAGCCATTTATTATTTATAACAAGTTTAGCATCTTCATATTATAAACCCAGACAGATAAAATAGATTTGCTTTCTAAATCCACCCCCTGCATCCACTGCCAAATAAATTATAATCACAGATGTATCACGCCTCATTTAGGTTTCAACCCACTTTCACTTGATTAGGGACTTGACTACAATTTTCATTCTGGAATTTCTCAAAAATAGCCTTTTAAAGTTTGAATGATTTTAGAACTTCTCTTTCTTTATCCACACATTCATGCTGCATCATAAGGTGTTTTGAAGATTATCTAACAATTAATATAAAACACAAGGCACATGATATGACATTAGTAAATGGTAGCTATTATTATTATTGCTGCTGTTGTTATCTACCTCATCACAACACGCCAGGTAATGCCAGCACATCAGCAAAGTTTAATTCTCTTATCTCTAAATTTCTTATCTAGATTCAAACCAGTGGTTACATTCTTTGCAAGTTCTGTATTTTTCTTAGCTTCAAAACTTTTACTGCCTTTCTTACAGAATTGGAGCTTAAATAACAATTACATCAATAGTAAAACATTAACACTGGTAGGCATTGTGTTCAGTACTTTTTATATACCTCATCTCATTTAATCTCCACAACTTTGTGCTACAGGTAATATTAGCTCTGTTTTACAGAGAAAATATAAAGGCTCAGAGTAGTTCAATAATTTGCCTAAGCCAGTATAGCTTGTAAACTGTTGATTCTGAATTCAATCTCAGCTATGTTTCACTTCCAAGGCAAAAACTTAAATATCCTGTGGCATAATTGTGAAAAAAAAAAAAAAAAAAAAAAAGAGTTTCAGGTAGACCAATTCCTGTGCAGCAACACCTAATTAATGTTTTCTAGAAAATTACAATCTCTTAAATGGTAATATCTACATAATTCAGCTATAATCTTTTACCCAGTGCAGAGAATTAAAACACTTTATAAGCATGTAAGCATTGTATGAACTATTGAGCATACAGAATCTAAAAATTGAAGGTAAAAATTCAGATTTCTTGGTGATAATTTCTTGATATTTCTAGTAAGTCTGAGTATCGGAAGAACTCTTAATTTAATTGGACCCTTTCTTTAAGTGGAGATATTTAAAGTTAAATGTTGAGCTTCTGAATAGAAAATGTTTTTAAAGCAAAATGGCCTTTATTCTTTACTATGACAGAAACCATCTTCTTAAAAAACTGAACACAAATGTACTGTAATATTTGTACATCATGGCAGGAGAAGCCTCAAGTTTTATAATTACTTAAGTTCTATGTATCATCGGACATCATGACATCATGTTATTAGTAGAAATGATGTGTTCCTACTGGTATAATTGAGGGATTTCATTTTTGCAAGATAATGCAATTGCCTCAATGACCTATTTCATTATAACCTGACAATTTGAAGTGTTAAAAATTTGAGAATTTTGCCTAGGTCCTAATGGCTATAGCATATATGATGCCTTATAATATTTAAAAGGACTATGCTTTTAGCAATATTTACCAAGAGGGAGGATAGATGGGCAAAACCAAAGTGCAAGCTAAATAGTAAGTCACTGAATATATAATTGCTCAAATAAGTGAATAATAAAAGTAGTTATAATTTTATACGATATTATAGCTTATAATGTGCTTTCAAAAATATTCAGACACTTACTTTTCTAACAAATAATTATGGAGCAATTCTATTTGGTAAGCATGAGGTTATTAAAATGAACATAAGCTCCTTTTATTCAAAAATGTTACGGTCTAATAGAAAATACAGATAAGTAGGTGATTTTAATACATTTCCTAGCACAGTATCTCACACATAATACAAAATAATGCTTCTGCATTGAAGAAAGAGTAAATAATGAGCATAGCATAATTGAGTGATATTGACTAAAGTGGTATGATTAATAATGCTAACAACAACAGTAATAATAACTAAATATAGTAATAAGGCTGGCAGCTGACATTTATTGAAGAATTACTATCTATAGGACACTGTGCTGACACTTTACTTGTGCTGTTTCTTTTAGTTCTTACAGCAGCCATATGATGTAAGAACAGAAGTAGTTACATAATTTGCAAGGCCCAATGCAAAATGAAAATGCGGTGCCTTTTATTCAAAAACTACTAGTTTTAAAATGGCAAAAGGTAAGCATTAAGCCAAAGGCAAGAGCCTCCTAAATATGGGGCCCTATGCAACTATTTATGTCACATGCACATGAAGCCATTAAAATCGTTAACTATCCTCCACGTAATAGTTCAGGAAATAAAGTAAACATTTATTGGAAATGATTGCTCATATATTTTTCTAAATGTTTGTAAACCACTGCTTTATGACAATATTCTTGCTGTAGTATGTAGCATAACTTAAAATGGGTAAGATTGGATTCAAAGGCCAATTCAGAGGCTGTTGAATTAATCCAAGCTGGTGATGATTGTCTAATTGGCTTACACGGAAAATTAGAGTTATAACACTAATATTGATGCCCTAGTATATTCCTTTTCAATAATGAGATTATAAAGCCCTGGCCAGGTGCAGTGGGTCACTTCTGTAATCCCAGCACTTTGGGAGGCCGAAGCAGGTGGGTCATTTTAGGTCAGGAGTTCAAGAACAGCTCAGCCAACTTGGTGAAACCCCGTCTTTACTAAAAATGCAAAAATTAGCTGGGTGTGGTGGCGCCCGCCTGTAATCCCAGCTACTTGGGAGGCTGAGGCAGAAAATTGCTTGAACCCGGAGGCAGAGGTTGCAGTGAGCTGAGGTTGCACCACTGCACACCAGCCTGGGCGACGAGAAAAACTCTGTCTCAAAAACAAAACAAAACAAAACAAAACAACCCTCAATACTACCTTTTCAAGGCTATTCTAGGACTTTTTATTTGTAATGTCCTAAGCCTAAGTATCCCCTGAGAGAAACAGGGAGTTTCTCTCAGGGGAGAGTTACTATAAAAATATTTTACATTGTTCTAAGTAGTGTAATATTTGAATATTGCTCAAAGAATGAAATCTGCCAAAATTATCAAGCTTTTGGTATTAGAACCTCAGCTTGAATGAACTGTACTTGTAAGCCCAGTTAGTGCAGTAATTTTACTTATCTAGGACACCAGTAATATCATAAGCCCCTCAACTTTCCATACTCATGCCACCATCACAATCCTGTTTGTGTTACATGATCCTACTCTAAGTGATTGCTTTCATTGCTGAACTCCTTCACACCCTTTATATTTTATTTCATTGACATTGTCTTCCATTTAAAATACAGCACCTGGACTTTTGGCTAAACACAGAAGATGGTATCAGCTTCCTACAAAAAACAAAGCACATTAAACACTAAAATGCCTGAGCTACATATTAGAAACAAATATACCCAGAAGAATAAAGAAGAGAAGAGACAACTGAATATCAAAATTTTAAAGCATAAATGTCAATAAATTATGCCAAAAGAAAAATGAGAGATAAGTGGTCTCTGACAGAGCAGGTGAAACTGAAACCTAAGTGTTGGCAGAGGGGAAGCCCATGAGGACCAAGTCAGTCTCTCACGCAGAACCTGCATGTGTGTGTGGAGTGGCGGCACCAGGAACTCAAGAGTGTGGGAGTGAGGGGAAGTTACAAACGAGAAAGGATCTGTTAAAAAGCAACCCCAGCCAAATCCACCTTGTAGGAGAGAAGACTTTTATGCCCTTGAGGTATAAAATCAGAGACTGTAGATCAGTAACTTCAGAGCCTGCTGAAAAGGTGGTAGGTTCTGAAAGTGTGGTAGGTTCTGAAGTTACTGATCTATAGTGTCTCGATTTTATGCCGCAAGAACATCAAAGTCTTCTCTTCTACCAGGGAAGGACCATAAAAGTCTTCTCGTAATGCGCTAAAGGTGGAGAGATTAAGTCAAATTCTCCATATTAAATAGCAGTGGCAGCCCCTTGCCACACATTTGGCTCCCAGTGCGCATATATATATATATGCTTAGAAGCTTGGGGCAAGAGCAAGCTGAATTCCCCTCTGGAGACAATAAAAGACCAATGACAGATTAAGAGAAAGATTTACAAGTATTGATATTTGGAGGCCATTCCCCAATCTTCTGCATTGAATTTCATTCATTCACAATTCCCACCAGGCTCACAGAACTTCTAGAGAGTACATTAATGCTTCATAGTTTACTATGAAAGTACAACTAAGAATTGTGACACATTTGAGGAAGTTAATGTCAAATAAAAGTGGACATGAATAAAACAGATACAAAGTGGAAGGCAGAAGAAATTTAATTCTAACAGCAAGAATAACAATAAACAATCAGATAATAGAAAAGGTGTTTTTAATTGAAATTTGCTAGAATATAAAAATACATAAACATAAATAGTGAAAACACATTTTGGAAAATCATCAAGAAAGCAAAATGAAATAGAGAGTTATATAAATTAATAAAATCATAAATTATTACAAAACCTGATGATCAATTGTTGGAAAGCCTGGTGGGGAGGAAATTGTGAAATAAATGATGTAAGAATAATTTTCAAAGTTGAGAGACATGAAATGTTCAATTCAAAGAACACACTGAGTACCTGGATAAAGAATTTTAAAATACCCGTGTTAACATATCAATAATGACTATACTGATATGTCAAAGCACTTGAGAAAAAATTAACAATCTTAAAAACTTCCAGAGAGAGAGAAAGTATACACAGACAAAATCATGTTAAATAATGGTGTTACTTTATTAAAGTAACCGTGGAAATTAGAAGTCATTGAAGAAACCCTTCAAAATCCAAAGGACATTTATTTCCAATATAATAGTTTATGATTTTTCCATTTGATAAATCAAGTATCAGCATAGAATAAAGACATTTCTACAAATGCCACTCTCAACAATGTTGCCTCTCATGCCTCCTTTCTCTAAAAGCTACTTGAGTAATGTTACTTCAGCAAATAAACCAACAAAATCTAGCAAATAAAACAAGAAGAAGAAATACATCCTGGGAATGGCAAGAACTCTCCAGAATAATGGGCCTGGACATCCATCTGAAAAATCACTACAGATTGCTAGAGAATGGTGCTTGGGAGGAGATAGAATTCCCTACTATCACAAACACCAAAAAGAAAGAAAAAATCTATTACTTCATATGCATCCAACAAGGGGTTTTACTATTACTCTGAATAACTTTGATGAAAAGTAACAATTAGTGTCTAGAGAATCAAGCAAATGAAAAATAATAGCATACATTACATTAAAAAAATGTTGAACAATGAAGGTAACATTACTATTGAGACTCACCTGTCTGTCTGTTCTTACCCTCTCTTACCATCATTGCCTTAGTTTATCTCTCTTCCCTACTATGACACTTGTATTGTGAATAGTTTTCTTACTGTCATTATTACTTTTCTCTAATCTATTCTTCAGCTTGCAATTAGAATGATTTTAAAAATAAAATTTGAAAACTGGTTAAATTACTCAGAGAGGAAACAGTTTCACATAACATATGGTAATTACCAAATGTGAATGTTTTAGCTTAAGTAAAGGGGACAACTTGAAAAATAAGTTTAGAGATATGGCAATAAAACTTTAAATTATTCTTTATGAGTTTTGATTCAATCTGTGAGAAGTTAGCTGATTAAATAAGGTCTTGGAACAGAGAAGAGGTAGGAAAGCAGAGCTTAAAAAGCCCAAACTGTTTGTAATACAAAGGTACATTTTAGTTACAGATATTTGTTTGGCGATGCTTACAATTGTTTAGAAGCAAAATGGGAAGAACATTGGTTAACTCCAGACTGGTGGAAATACAAAAACATAGGGAAAGAAAGCATTTAAGAATGAAAAAGTTATGATTGTGACACAGATTATAGTATTACTAATTTTTGGATGTTTCAAAAGGTCAAGAAGTAAAAGATGTTAGAAAAAAAAAGAATGAAAAACGAACTTGGATGTTGTGATAAATTTGACACACAGTGTTATAAAGAGGAAGGAGTCAGTTGTTCGTTTTTGTGGTATTATTTAAGAGAAAGTTTTCTCTCCATGAAAAAAAGCTTTTTATGTACAAAAGAAAAAAAGACATAAAATTGAAGATATCCCAATGTCAAATTCAAATTTTTTTAACTTCTTGTATAGGCTGCATCACCAGGTTCTATTGTTAATGAGAAAAGAGAATGAAAAAAAAATAAATCTAGCTGAGTACTTGTGATTCATTCATTTACTCAGTTATTCACTAAATAATTAATTGGAGATTTTGATAAGAATAGAAGGATTATTTGAAAAATAAAGGAAATAAGAGCTTACACATTTATGGAAGGATATATCTAACAAACAATACAAATTTACAGGTAGGGTTCCCTTCGTGACTAGTAATAGCTCATCACTAGAAATTGATCTGACTGTAGCCAAATTTACCTAAGGAAATTGTTATAATTTTGGTCTAGATAGCATTTCTCTTCATCTGATACTCTAGTCTGAGGTCCATGCTATTTGGGCTCACTTCTTTTTTCAGGGAACCTCTTGCAAAGATTGTCTTGATGCTGCATATCACACCAATTTGTTTCCCACCAATGCCAGTTTTTAAATATCTGTATATAGTTACTAAAAAATTTATTTCTCAAAGTAGTTTTTACTTTTTACTCTCTGAGAACTCTGATTTCTGCCTCCATGTTGTGCTCCTGTGTTCAAGTATGGGTTTTAAACAGTGGTTTTCTTTGGATACAAGTTAAAAATAATCCTTCCCTCACAAAGAAGCCAGTAATGACATTATAGTTTTTAAACATCACTATTAAACATACAATTTGTTTTTAATGATTATCACTTTTCAGCTAATAGCTCACAGGCTACATAGTATGAGTTATGTCAACTCTACCCAAGTAACTGACAGTGAGAGTTCTTCTCTTCTAATTAAATTGCTTTAACCACCGATTATGTTTCTTCATATGAATACCTTTTAGACTGCTTTCTGGTCATACACAAGATTTAAAATCCCTCAGAAACTTAATATTTTTCCTTCTTTCTCCTTACCTGTCTCCTGGGAAACTTTGTGAAAACTTTAGCCTGAATGGGAAGAGTTTATGTTTATATTAGCACATGCTAGTCCTCACAGCAGAAAACTTTGCTTGCCTTTGTTAATTGAATTCTATTTTTTTGTTATGATTTATAACATGCCAGTGTTTCTAAGAATTATAGAATATACATAAAGACTTACAACAGACAACTTTCTGACATCCCCTTTATAATTTATTTTTATGACTACATAGTGTATAGTGTATACATGAGGTACATGTCATATTTTAATGTGTACATAGTATATATATTTATGGGATACATGATATATTTCCTGAATATAGTAATTTTCTTTCTTTCGAGTATACATTCAACAATGGGATTACTGGATCATATGATGGTTTAAGTTTTAGTTTATTGAGAAAGCTTCATATAAGTCTCCATAGTGGTTGTACTATTTACTTTCCCACCAACAGTGTACAAAAATTTTCTTTTATCTACATCGTTGCCAGCTTGTGTTGCTGCCTGTTTTTTGAATAAAAGCCATTTTAACTGGGTTGAGATGATATCTCATTGTAGTCTCGGTTCATATTTCTCTGATGATCAATGATGATCATGTTTTCATACAACTGTTTGTCATTTGTATGTCTTCTTTTGAGAAATATCTATTCAGATATTTTACCTACTTTTAAATTGGATTATTAGAATTTTTTCTTATTGCGTTGTTTGGGCTTCTTACATATTCTAGTTATTAATCCCTTGTCATATGGGTAGTTTGCAAATATTTTCTTCCATTCTGTGGGTTGTTTCTTCAGTTTATTGATTGTTTACATTGCTATGCAGAAACTTTTTAACATGATATGATCCAATTTGTCCATTTTTGCTCTGGTTGTCTGTGCTTGCAGGATATACTCAAGAAATATTTGCCCAGACCAATGTCCTGGGGAGTTTCTCCAATGTTTTCTTATAGTACTTTTATAGTGCGAGGTATTGAAGTTTTTAATTCATTTTTTTTAATAAGTGAAGAGATAGGGGTCTAGTTTCATTCTTCTGCATATGAACATCCAGTTTTTTTTAGTGCCATTTAATTAAGAGACTTTCTTTTTCACAATTATGTTCTTGGCACCTTTTTCTAAAATGAATTCACTGTAGATGTATGAGTTTAGGTCTGGATTTTCTATTCTGTTACATTGGTTTATGTGTCTGTTTTTATGCTAGTACCATGCTGTTTTGGTTAAAATAGATCTGTAGTATAATTTGAAGTCAGGTAACGTGATTCCTCTGGTTTGTACATTTTGCTCAGGATGGCTTTGGCTACTCTGGATCTTTAGTGGTTCCATATGAATTTCAGGATTTTTTTTTTCGATTTCTGTGAAGAATGTTATTTTTTTTTTTGTCAGGGATTTCATTGAATCTATAGATTGCTTTGGGTAGTATGCACATTTTAACAATATTGATGATTCTAATCCATGAACATGGAATATCTTTCCATTTTGTGTATGTGTCCTTTTCAATTTCTTTCATCAATGTTTTATAGTTTTTATTGTAGATATCTTTTACTTCTCTGGTTAAATTTACCACCGGGTATTTTATTTTATTCATAGCTATTGTCCATGGGATTATTTTCTTGATTCCTTTTTCACATTGTTCACTGTGGTCATATAGAAATGCTACTGATATTTATACATTGATTTTGTATCCGGCAACTTTGCAGAATTTGTCCTAATACCTTTTTGGTAGGGTCTTTAGGTTTTTCCAAATATAAGTTACATCATCTGTAAACAAAGATAATTTGACTTTTTCCTTTCCAATTTGGATGCCCTTTCTTCCTCTTTTCTGATTATTCTACCTCGAAATTTCAATACTATGTTAAATAACATAAATGAAAGTGGTGATCCTTGTCTTACTCCAGATCTTAGAGGAAAGGGTTTCAGTTTTTCCTCACTGAGTATGATACTAGCTGTAGATCTGTCATATAGGGTTTTTATTGTGTTGAGGTAAGTTCCTTCTATACTGAGTTTTTTTGAGGATTTTTACAATAAAGCGATGTTGAAATTTATCCAATGAATTTTCAGCATCAATTGATATTATCATATGGTTTTGTCCTTTATTCCATTGACAGGATGTATCACATCATTGGAGTATGTATGTTGAACCACACTTGCATCCCTGGGATAAATACCGTTTGATAATAATGAGTTCTTTTCAATCAGTTGTTGAATTTTATTTGCAGGTATTATTTTGAGCATTTTTGCATCAGTGTTTATATGTAATATTGACCTGGAGTTTTCTTTTTTAAAATTTGTCTTTGTTTGATTTTGGTATCAGAATAATCCTTTCATCATTTATGATCATATTCTTTGTTTTTTTAGTTTTTGTCTTGAAATTTATTTTCTCTAATGTAAGTATAGCTCTCTTGCTCCTTTTTTAGTTTCCATTTGCATGGAATATCCTTTTTCATTCTTTTATTTTCAGTGTATATTTGTGTTTATAGGCGAAGTGTGTTTCTTGAAGGCAACTTATCATTAAGGTCTTTTTTTTTTAATGTATTCAGCCAGTCTATGTGTTTTGATTGGAGACTTTAGTCCATTTACATTCAATGTTATTATTGATAAGTAAGCACTTAATCCTGCCATTTTGTTATTAGTTTTCTTGTGATTTTTTGGTATTGTCTTCCTTCTTTCCTTCCATCCTGTCTTCTTATACTGAAGTTAATTTTTCTTTTGTTGTATTATAATTTCTTGCTTTCGACTTTTTTTTGTGTACTTGTTATATATTTTTTATTTGAGGTTACCATGAGGCTTGACAATAACATCTTGTAACCTGTTATTTTGAATTTATGACAACTTTAGAGTTAATAATAAACTAGCAAAGAGCCACTTAAAAAACTATACACTTTAACTTTATCCCTTTTGCTTCTTAACTTTTCATTGTTTTTATTTATATCTAATTGCACTGTCTACATCTTAAAAAGTTGTTGTAGTTATTGTTTTTGACAAGTTTACCTTTTAGTTGTTCTAATCAAGTTATAAGTAGTTTACACACCAGAATTACAATGTTGTAATATTTTGTGCTTGTCTGTATGCTTACTAATACCCATGAGTTTTGTACATTCACATGGTTTCCTACAGCTCATTAACATCCTTTCTTTCAGAATAAACTTTCTTTAGCATTTCTTGTAAGACAGGTCTAATGAAAATAAAATTCCTCAGCTTTTGATTGTCTGGGAAAGTTTTTATTTCTCCTTTATGTTTGAAGAATATTTTATTATTGTATTATGCTCTCCTGGCCTGTAAAGTTTCCACTGAGAAGTGGAAAGCACTGCCAGATGTGTTGGTGCTCTTTCGTATGTTTTTTTTCTTTGTGTTTTAAGGATACATTCTTTATCTTTGACTTTTGGGAATTTGTTGAATAACTATCTTGGGATAGTGTCTTTTGTGTTAAATCTACTTGGCATTGTATGATCATCTTCTGTTTGGATATTGATTTCTCCAGGTTTGGAAAGTTATCTGTTATTATCCCTTTGAATAAACTTTCCACCTCAATTGCTGTCTCTATGTCCTCTTTAAAGCCCATAACTCTTAGATTTAATCTCTTGAGGGTATTTCCAAATCTTGTAGGCATGCTTCATTTTTTAAGGTTTTTTCTTTCGTATCCTCTGAATGTGTATATTCTAATAGTATTCTTCAAGCTCACTAAATCTGTCTTCTGCTTGGTCATTTCTGGTGTTAAGGGACTCTGATGCATTATTCAGTATGAAAATTGAATTTTTCAGTTCCAGAATTTCTGCTTTATTTTTAAATATTATTTTAATCTCTTTGTTACATTTATCTGGTAGGATTCTAAGTTCCTACTCTGAGTTATTTTGGATTTCACTGAGCTTTTTAAAAACAGCTATTTTGAATTCTCTGTATGAAAGGTCACATATCTCTGTCTATCTTGGATCAGTAACTGGTGCCATATTTAGTTCGTTTGGTGAGGTCATATTTTCCTACATGGTGTTGATCCCTGTGTATGTTCATCAATGTCTGGGCATTAAGGAGTTAATGTATTAATTGTAGTCTTCACAGTCTGGGCTTGTTTATACCTCTCCTTTTGGGGACGGCTTTCCAAATATTCATAGGATTTTGAGTGCTATGATTTATTTCCTTGGTCACTGCAGCCATATCTGCATTAGAGTGCACTCCAAGGCCAGTAACACTGTGATTCTTACAGACTCGTGGAGGTACTGCTTTTGTGGTCTTGGTTAAGATCATAGAAAATTCCCTTGATTTCCAAGAAGGAGCTCTTGATCTCTTCCCTTACTTTTCCCCTAAGAGAGAAAGTCTCTCTCTCCTTGCTGAGCTGCATAGAGCTGTGGGAGGGATGACACAATCACCCCTGTGGCCACCACCACTGGGATTGTGGTGGATCAGAACTGAAGCCAGTACAGCCCTGAGTCTCACTCAAGAGGTGTGGTGACAACTGCCTGGCTACTGTTAATGTTCACTCAAGGCCCAAGTGCTCAGCAGTCAGCAGGCGGTGAATCCAGCCAGGTTTGTGTTCTTCCTTTCAGTGTGTAAGCTCCCCTCTGGCCCAGGGCAGGTCCAGAAATGCCATATAGGAGCCATGACCTGGTGTTAGGAACCTAAGGAATCTACTTAGAGCTCTATTCTACTGTGGCTGAGCTTGCACCCAAACTGCAAAAGTCCTTCCCACTTGTCCCTCTCATTTTCTCACACAGAAGGAGTCTCTGCTCATGGCCACCACTGCTCTAGGCCCACAGTGAGTACTGCCTGGCTATCGCTGGTGTTCATTTAAGGCACAAAGGTTTTGCAGTCAACTGTGGTTAATGCTACCAGGCCTGGGTCTTCCCTCCAAGTTTATTTACGACCCCAGAGTGCTTTAGCCTGTGGTGATGGGGTCAGGCAGAATTCAGGCTCGGATCACTAGGATGGATGATTCTTCCCTGGATAGGACTGGTCAAAATGCTCCCTGTGTGTACTGGCTGAATTCTCCCTCTGTTGCTTTCCACTGTGACAGGGCAGCACTGAATTCCAATGAAAGTCTCACAATCCCTGCACTGTCCCTCCCCCAAGCACACTGACTCTCTCTTTGCCTCAGGGCTGCTACTAGGGCATTGGGGAAGGGTGGTGTCAGCAATTCAAACCATCTTTTCTACTTTCTTTAGTGCTTCTTTCCTTGACATAATTTTAAAACCAGGTACTGATATTGCTCACCTGATTTTTGTTTTTTCCTGAAGGTGCATTTTTGTGGTTGTTCAATTTGGTGTTTCTGCAGAGGGTTCATTTTGGCTATCTTGCTCCATCTCCTTTCACATTCCTTTTGTTAATGTGTGGTTTCAACTATAAAATTCACGCTTTACAGAGAACTAATTATTTTCTTTTTTTCAGTGACTGAGATACCCATTATCACGGTAACACAGAGATGTTACTGCTAACCTTATGGACATTATGACTTTATTGATGTATTATTTAAAATATGGCATCTGTCTAAAGTACACAGAAAATTAATGCTACATTTTGTGGCTTCTCTTAGTTTATTTGTTCCTCTCCTCAATTTTTCAATACCTTATTCCTTAGATTTTCTTAATCTTAACAATATAATTTGCCAGACAGTTGCGAGAAAACCCAGAAACTGAATTTTCCTTGTTAGTTGTTTTCTTCAATTCTAATGCCCCAGGGCATAAACCCACCCAAAAGGAGCTTAAGAGAAGGCTTTGAGCTAAAGTAGAAAAGGCTAAATTGCCCCTCTGGGTTAGAATATGCTTCCAGACAATATGTTTTCTTGACATCTGTAGATCTCACTGATGAGCTAAGGAAGAAGATCTCCCAAGAGACACCAGGCAGAAAAACCACTCTGAGAGGATCAACTTCCATCATGCTGATTGACAGAGTGGGGCAGCTCTTCCCTGAAGTCTGCAATGCTACAATTTAGATCTTAGCAAACAACTGATAAATAATTTTTTCCCTCTTTTAGTTTTTTATTTTCTTCTCCTTCTTCATTTGGGTGCAATTGTAACATAATTTGCTAAACTCTGCATTTGATTTCTGAAGTGGATTTTAATTATTCTGTCATAAACCTGCAGTGGAGTATCAGGCAGATGACATATCTCAGTTCATTGTCTTGGTTTCCTGGGCAATTGGCTGAAATTACAGATTATGAAAAATGGCTACACTAAGCTAAAAAAGTACATTAACACAGTCATTTCTACAAGAAGAGTATAATTGATATTATAAAAATTTACTATAACACAAACAATTGCTTTATAGCAGGACTCTATAAATTTCTGATTTGCCTAAAATAATCTAAACAAAATAGCAATTATATGAATAAAAGGTGAAATAAGGCATCAGTAAGAAAACTTGTTTTGCTAGTGTATGGATGATTTTAGGATGAAAAACTGAGAAATATAAGAAGAGATACAAATTTAATGAATTAGCATTCATGGGTATGTGCTAAAAAGTTTTACATATACCATCTATATTAGCCAGGTTCTCTAGAGAGACAGAACTATAGGATATATATATATATATATAAAGGGGAGTTTATTAAGGAGTATTGACTCACATGAGGGTGAGTCCTACTATAGGCCATCTACAAGCTGAGGAGCAAGGAAGTCAGTCTGAGTCCCAAAACCTCAAAAGTAAGGAAGCTGACAGTGAAGCCTTCAGTCTATGGCCAGAGGCTCAAGAGCCTGAGGCCCAAGGCAAACAACTGGTGTAAGCCCAAGAGTCCAAAAGCTGAAGAATTTGGAGTCTGATGTTGGAGGGTGGGAAGTATCCAGTATGGGAGAAAGGTGAAGGCCAGAAGACTCAGTAAGTCTGCTCATTCCACCTTCTGCCTGCTTTTTCTAGCTGTGCTGGCAGCCAAGGGGATGGTGCCCACCCAGATTGAGGGTGGGTCTGCCTCTCTCAGTCCACTGATTCAAATGGTAGTCTCCTCTAGCAACAACCTCAAGATACACCCAGGAAAATTACTTTGCATCCTTCAAGCCAATCAAGTTGACATTTAATATTAACCATCACACTATCTTAGTCAATCTTCAAAAACACATTATGTAATTGATATAAATTTTAAAGGAGAAGGACACATCTTAGCCCAGGTATGTGCTTCCAAAGAAAGGGGAAATGCACAACAGTTTTTAGAAAATGATGCTGTTGCTGCATATGAATTATGTTTTCATTTTCTATTGTCTTGAATATGGCAAAGAGGAAAATCAGGTGACAAATTGCTAGTTAGTGAGCAACTGAGTCACTCAGTTTAATGTGGGAACTGTGAAGGTGAATGAATGATTATATCAAAACTCTTCTAAATTATCATAATCATGGGAGGGGGCCAACTCACAAGTTTTGAAGACAGTTTATTAAATTGATAATAGGTAGACATCAAGGAGTAATACATAGCTTTAAAATGAGACCATTAGCAAATTAAGATCCCTTTATTTAATACATTAAAAATTATTCTGTGGGGAAGAATAACATATATGTGTAATTTGGCTTATATTTCAGACAATAATTTTATTTGCGTTTATGTGGGCCATGTGAAAGAAGCAGCATTAGAGCCTTATATAATAATCACATCTTTGGCCGGGTGCAGTGGGTGGCTCACGCCTGTAATCCTAGCACTTTGGGAGGCTGAGATGGGCGGATTGCGAGGTCAGGAGATCGAGACCATCCTGGCTAACACTGTGAAACCCCATTTCTACTAAAAATACAAAAAATTAGTGGGGCGTGGTGGCAGGCGCCTATAGTCTCAGCTACTTGGGAGGCTGAGGCAGGAGAATGGCATGAACCCAGGAGGCAGAGCTTGCAGTGAGCCGAGATCCTACCACTGCCTGGGCAACAGAGTGAGAATCCGTCTCAAAAAAAAAAAAATAATCACATCTCCAATAGCACCTCCACACTACATGCATTCAATTCTGAGTTTCTTCTTGAGGGATCTTCATTTTGTCTCTACAAATAAAAATTGAATGCATTTTTGCCAAACATGCATTGGGAGAGTTATTTTCGTGGCTACATATTACAAATAGTTTGAACATTTTAGATCTTATTTTTACATGAAGGTTTGGGCAGGTGTGTATAACTTAAATCTGTAGACAATTATTGCCCAAAACATGTCTTTTTGTCTTAAAAAGTGTACATTTAATAGTCTGGATTGGGAACCCAGAAAATGGGTTCAAAACAATGATGTTTTTGCTAACCTATAGAGAATTTTGTAGAAGAAATTTTGTTTCTAAAACACCACATTGATATGCTTTTTAAAAGATTGTAAGTTGAAATGCTGCAAGAAATTTATTACCACGTTCTTGTCTTTCTTCTACCTGTTTGCTTACTTGAAGCTATAAACTACTAAAAAAATATATTACAGAGTACCAGCTGTATTATAAGGATTACACTACTTGTTATTTTTTTAGCAATAAAAATGTCTATATATTTAATGCTAAAAAATGGACTATGATGAACTTTCAATATTTCCATTTCTTTAAATACCACCAACAAATCCAAGCAAGATATTTACATATAGAAAATATCATTTTTACACACGTCCGTGTGAAGAGACCACCAAACAGGCTTTGTGTGAGCAATAAAGCTTTTTAGTCACCTGGCTGCAGGAAGGCTGAGTCCAAAAAGAGAGTCAGCAAAGGGTGATGGGATTATCATTAGTTCTTACAGGTTTGGGATAGGCAGTGGAGTTAGGAGAAATTCTTTGTGGGCAGGGGGTGGATCTGTACACAAAGTACATTCTCAAGGGTGGGGAGAATATTACAAAGTACCTTCTTAAGGGCAGGGGAGGATATTACAAAGTACCTTCTCAAGGGTGCGGAGGGTGTATGGTACAAAGTACATTCACAAGGGTGGGGGAATAACACAAAGTACATTATCGCAAGGTCAGTGAGGGTTTATTGTCACAAAGTCAATTGATCAGTTAGGGCAGGGGAGGAACAGATCACAATGGTGGAATGTCATCTTTTGTGGTTCTTCAGTTGCTCCAGGCCATCTGGATGTATATGTGCAGGTCATAGGGGTTATGATAGCTTAGCTTGGGCTCAGAGGCCTGGCAATCATATATTTTGTTTTCCAGTTTATTTATTCTGCTTTTGTGATGATTTTTGGGGGCCTTCAATAATCTGAGTCTCTAAGTATCCACAGGATATAATCATATTTAGAAATTCATAAAAATTGACAATAGGAATGGACTCTTTATTGCATGGAATTCTCTGCACTCTCTATTGCTTGGCTGAAACCATCTAACAATTAGCACAATGAGAGAATCAAACACTTGGGAAAATGTCTTTTAAAAAAAGTATAAACTACATAAATACTAGATTACCTTTTGTCTTATTAATGTGATGATATGAAATGTGTTTTATATGAAGTCATCTCACCATCACACACACACACACACAACTTACCAATTTCTACAAAAATATGTATTCATCCTAGGCTCATGTAATTTAAATATGGGCATAAAATAACAAGCAGTAAAGTCCAAATGAAGTAGAACTTTTTTAGCATATAGATGGCTGCTATAAGTAGGCATGTTATAGGGGTAAAAACAAAGAAATTGAGAAAAGTATACTGAAAGATTTACATCTCAAGACATCAATATATACCTCCCAAATCAAAAATAATTATATTCCTGTAGAAAATGTAACATTTCACCATTCAAAATCAGTTACATATTCTGTCTTGGTAATTAATCAATGAAAAAATATATTGGTCTTCTAGTAAAACACTATTTGAAACACTGATGACTTCACAATTGAGAAAATCATTTAGACAAAGACATATTGATGCCTTCAAAAACAATGCAGGTATTGTACAGGGCATTTAGCCTTTAAGATCTTAAAAATGGTACATTTTAAGAGTTTATCAACAATACCATCACAGTGTTTTCATGATAAATAATTACATCAAATAATATTTCTTATTTTTTAATATACTAGTAATTATAGCTAAGAAGTAAAACTTATATTCTGTTGTTGATTATCAAGATATTTAAAAAATGTATTTCTTCCTTGGAAATTTATTTTACCTAATTTGTAGTAATTTTATTTATTCTAAATGATTTTACATTTGTTTTAGAAACTAAATCAGATACAGAAAAACATATTCATTAATTTTGATAATTTTTCTGTTAAATGTGTAGAGGAAAACCTGCATGAAATTGAGTAAGTAGAGGTTGTTTCTTCTTTAATTTTTTTACTAAATTTCTAGAGGCATTTGCTGAAAAAATACTTTTGATTTGGTTTTGCAGGAGCAGAATTTTATTTGTTAAAATGTGGCCAATCATAAGAATAATGTGTCTATTACTTTCTTAATTAAAAAATGGCTTTATTCCTTTTAGGAATTTTTTAAGTGTTTCCTATCTAGATATTTAGGGAGAAATTATAAGTATTTATTTTCTAGAAATGTCTATTGCAAACATGCAAGCAACTTTTATATGAAGTATATTATTAGGTATATTTTTATTTTAGCTTTTTCCTATAATCAATAACATTGAAATAATTTTAATAGTAAGCTTTTTAATTGTAAAGCATTCTGTTTTTTTTACACATGGGGTTTTGCTATCTTGCTCAGGCTAGACTTGATTTCTTTGGCTCTAGCATTGATCCTTTGGCTTCAGCCTCCCAAGTAACTCAGACTATGGGTGTTTGCCACCACACCCAGCTAAAGCACCCTTTTGAATTAAACATTGGGGGAAACGGTGAACCTTATGTGTTTGGAATATTTTTTGACAAGAAGGATATTTTAATTCATTCCCTTTTTTTGAAATTACATATTTTGGAATATTTTTCCTTCCTCGTTCTGAAAAATGCTTTTGTGTGCCATGATATAAATATTTTGTTGACTCAGTTTTGTACCTGGAACACAAAGCCCTCATAAGAACATGTTGAAACAAGGCAAAACATATACCAACACTGAGAAAATTTTGACTGGAAGAAAATATATAGAAAAACTTGATTTCTTAATGTCAACATACTATTCATAAAAGAAAATGACTAACAAAAATGTACATGGTATTAATGCAACCTTTATGAAATTATATTGAGTATATTTACATCTTCATTCATTTTAGAAGTGGATAAGAAGAATCACATTACCTTATTTTCACATTATAATTTTAAGTTTAAATATTTTTAGTAACAAGTATAGAGAAAAATAAACATCGCCTTTTAAAAGACAAATGAATCTGTTTTTTTGTGTAAGAATGTGGGCCCTTAACTTAATGTAAAGTTATAGGTATTTGAGTTAAACTTTAGTATGTCTTTTTAAACTCTATGACATTTAGTAAATACATGTTTTAAACTCATTCTTCAGATTGAGTTATGGCAGTAGAGAAAAGATGTGCACCATTAGCTTTTGTGATATTTTTACAAGAAGCACTAAATTAAAATAGTATAATTTAGAACTGAAGAAATTTGAGATATGTATTACAGAAAATACTAAATATTGTTAACATTTTATTTAATCATCTCGGCTAATTTTTGTCATGTTGAATAACCTAAAATCATAAGCTTAAAAAAGTCAATTATATTTTCAAATAATTTTTGAAAGTATTTTTTAAAATGTGAAGATAAAAATATCTCAAAACTCTTACTAAAATTTTAAGATTAACTTAAAGGACATTTGGGGAGAAAGGCATTAAAGGATATCATTTATATCCCATACCGTGCTTCATTTGGAAATATGTAGGCCATTGATCATAGCTACTTCAATCTTATCTAATTACTAATTTAAGAAATAAAAAAACATTGAGTTGAAATGTATAATTTTCTTGTATAGATAAATATATCTTATATTACATTTCTTTTTTTTGAGACGGAGTCTTGCTCTGTTGCCCAGGCTGGAGTGCAGTGGCATAATCTCGGCTCACTGCAACCTCCACCTCCTGGGTTCAAGCAATTCCGCTGCCTCAGCCTCCCAAGTAGCTGGGACTACAGGCACGTGCCACTATGCTCGGCAAATTTTGGTATTTTTAGTAGAGATGGGGTTTTGCTATGTTGGCCAGGTTGATATTGAACTTCTGACCTTAAGTGATTTGCCCACCTCAGCCTCCCGAAGTGTTGGGATTACAGGGGTGAGCCACCACGCCTGGCCCTTTTATTACTTTCTTACAGAGTATTACTGTGTGGGGGGAGGAAAAAGGAAAAGAAAAAAATTAAAAAGAAAATAAATATAAGATACAGAAAAATACATTTATTAAGTTTGATAAATTTTCTGTTATATGTGTAGGGGAATACCTGCATAAATTTGAATAAATAGAGGTTGTGTCTTCTGCTATTTTTGCTAAGTCTCTAGAGGATGTAATATAAATTTCCATCAGAATCCCAAAGGCTTTATTAAGCAGTGGTGACATAAAATGAAAGGGAGAAAATACCAGAAAGTACACAAATATAAACTAATATTATCAAACTGGTAAATGCAAATATGCTATTCAGTACAAAGTGAAGCAAATGGGATAGAGAATAAACAACTTTGTACAAAGAGATTTCCTTGAGTAAATGACCTCATATATTTCTTTAAAGAAAAAACATAAAGTAATTGGGTAAATAATTTTCAAAAAGCAAGTTCTGGACAGAGGGGAAAGAAGACTATATCTTCTTTATGTCATGCATACAATAAATATATACATACGTATGCATAAAATAAAGTTTTATTGTAGGAACATTAAAAATAAGAACTGGAAAGGTAGACAGGGTCACCATTAGAAAGAGTATTAATTGCAGAATGAACAGCTTAAACAGCATCTTTTAGGTTATAGAAAAAAAAAATTTAATAGTTTAAAAATGTGGAAAGAGAAGATTCAATTTGTATTTGCTAATGTGTCACTTGAAGGTGTATCAGTAGAATGAGACTGGAAGAAAGAAGTCCAGGTCTTTAATAATGGTTGAGCTCACAATAATGAGGGCCTGAATTACGTTATAATACTAGGGTCAGAAATTAAAATTGACGAGTCTTGACGATTGATTAGATGAAGTAGTAATGAGAAAAATAATCTATGTAGACAGATCACCAAGTGAAAAAGAAAAAATACTGAATGGCAGAAATTGAGAATGAAGGGTTGAAAGATTGAAGAAGAATCCAGAAAAAAGTGATCTTTCAGAAATTATGGAACTAGAAAAAAGATTTCACACAGAATAATGGCAACCATCACACAAAGATACAGGAAATTTATAAAAGAGCATTTTAAAATAAATATAGCATATAATTATTGATGATTTATTCAGTTTAATTATATTTAAATGGTCTGATTGCAATGACATGAATGGGGGCTAAAAAGCTTTTTAAGAAATAATGGTTAAAAGCTTCTAAAATTTATTGAAAACATTAGCATACAGATCCAAGAAGTTCTACAAAGGTCAAGCAGAATAAACATAAAGAAAACCACATCTAGGCTGGCCACGTTGGCTCATGTCTATGATCCCAGCACTTTGGGAAGCCAAGGCAGGAGGATCACCTGAGGTCAGGAGTTGGAGACCAGCCTGACCAATATGGTGAAACCCTGTCTCTACTAAAAATACAAAAATTTGCTGGGCTTGGTGGTGCATGCCTGTAATTCCAGCTACTTGGGAGGCTGAGGCAGGAGAATCATTTGAACCTGGGAGGCAGAGGTTGTGGTGAGCCAAGACCATGCCACTACACTCCAGCCTGGGTGACAGTCGAGACTCCGTGCCAAAAAACAAACAAACAAAAAAGCCACATCTGATATATTACAGTTAAAATACTAAAAATCAAGTAGAAAAAATATTTTGAAAGCAGCCAGAGGAGAAAATAAGGGCATTACATACAGGGGAACCATGATATGAAAACATGACTTCTCAGCAAAACAATGGAGACTTAAAGAAAACGGAACACTATTTTAAAACTGCTTTTTAAAAAAGTCAGTCCATAATTCTTCATGTAGTAAAGGTAGCTTTTAAATCATAAGGCAAAGCAAAAACATGCAAACATATATAAAAATTCAATGAATTTCTAGCCATTAGACCGACACTATAGAAAATATTAAAGAGGTCTTCAATATGATAGGGAATAACATAAAATAGAGCCCCAGTTCTGTAATAAGAAATGAGTATCACCAAAAGGAAAAATATTTTTCACTCTTCTCAAATTTATTACAAGACAAATGACTATTTAATGTAAAAATTGTCTAGACAAATATAACAGGAATAAATGAGAACTTTCTCAAGCTGATAAATAGTATCAGAAACTCCTAAAGATATCCTTATACTTAATTGTGAAACAGTAAATGCTTTCATTCTAAGATTGAGGTAAAGGCTTTGTTGCTAATTCTTGCATGCTATATTAAACATTACACGAGGTAGACTGTGTAACAGAGAAAGAAAAAAATTGGCATAAATATCAGAAAAAAATAAGTAATTATTTAACCCATCTGAGGGGATTTTTGTTTATGATATAAGGTAGGAGTCTAATTTCATTCTTTTGCATGTGGATATTCAGTTTTTCCAACATCGTCTGTTGAAGAGACTATCCTTACCTCATTGTGTGTTCTTGTCATCCTTGCTGAACATCAGCTGACTGCACATGTTTGAATAATACTGTGTTTAATACTGTTTTAATTGCTGTAGATTTGTAATATATTTGAGGCTATAAAACTCCTTAAAAAATAATAAGTGAAACGTTACTGACATTGGTTTTAGCAATGATTTCTTGCGTGTGACACCAAAAGTACAGGCAACAAAACCAAAAATAAACAAATGGGATTTTATCAAACTGAAAAGCTTCTGCACAGCAAAGAAAACAACCAAGCAAAGTGAAGAGGAAACCTACGGAATAAGAAAATATATTTGCAAACATCTGTCTGTTAAGGGATTAGTATCCAAAATATAGAAGTATCTCTTACAACTTAATAGCAAGAAAACAAATATCCCAATTAAAAAATTGAGCAAAGGACCACCATAGACATCCCCCCAACCAAAGAGCACATTTAAATGGCCACCAAATATATGAAAGGGTGTTCAACATCATTACTAATCAGGAAAATGCAGATCAAAGCCACAGTGAAATATCACCTTAAACCTAGGAGAGAGAAGTGCTGGTGAGGTTATGAACAAATGGGAACCTTTATACACTGTTGGGTGGGAATGAAGAATGGTGTAGCCAATATGAAATACAGAATAAAAGTTCCTCAGAAAATAAAAAATGTAGAACTAACATACGACTTAGCAGTATCGCTTCTAGGTAAGTATTAAAAAGAATTGAAATCAGGATCTTGAAGAGATATCTGCATTCTCTCATTCACTGCAGCATTACTCAAAAAAGTCAAGATATGGAAACATCCTAAATGTCTATTGTCAGATGGACACAGAAAATGTGCCATATAAACACAATGAAGTATTATTCAGTCTTAAAAATTAAGGAAATCATTCAATTTACAACAACATGCATTAAATTAGAGGTCATCAAGTTAAATAATCCAGTAACAGAAGAACAAATACTGCATGATTTCACTTATATGAGGTATCTAAAATAACCAAACTATTACAATAGACACAGAAAATAGTGAGTGCCAGGAGCTGGTGAGAACAGGGAATTGAGAATTGTTACTCAGTGGGTATAAAGTTTCAGTTATGCAAGGTTAATAAATTCTAGAGATCTGTACAATATAGTATTCATAGTTAACAGTACAGTATTGTGCACTTTAAAATATATTAAGGGGATGAAACTCATGTAAAATGTTGTTACCACTAAAACAACAACAAAAGCAAAAACCCATGTACACACGTAGAAGAACACAAAGATGTATTTGAATGTTTTGGATATGTTTAGTATCTTGATTGTGGTGATAGCAACATGGGTGTGTGTGCATGCCTAAACTCATCAAAATGAATAGTTAAATATGTGCAATTTTTATGTATCAATTATAATTCAATAAATCAAAAAAGAAAAGAATAAGTAATGTTGCTATCAGCAGATGATATACATAGTTGTGTACATCATATGTAAAATCTTAATTTAGCACAAAATATTAAAACAAGAAGTGAACTTAGTGTTCTTGCTGAACATAGGGCCAATATACCATTTTCAATCATCATTATATTCTAGTAGCAAGGAAATATAAAAAAAGATGTAAAAGTTGTACCATTTCCAATAATATCAAAATATTTAGGAACAAATTTAAGAAATGATATTTAACAATACTACACTGAAAATATTAAATATTGCTGAGAGAAATTAAAGAGAATCTATACAAATGAAGAAATACATCATGTCAATATATTCAAAAACCTCATTTTAGTTTTTAATTCTCCAAATATTAATTCATAGATTCAATGTGATGCAATCAAACCCCAAAAACGCTTTTGTGTTTTAATTGAAAAATTAATCTTTTTATATGGAAAAGGATAGGACCAACAATAAATAAAATGGTCTTAATGAATTGTGTTAAAGACTTAACTACCTGATATAAATACTTACTTTTATTTTAACTTTAGTAATGGAAACAGTGCAGTACTGTTGTGAAAACATATAAATAGATCAATGAAACAGAGAAGAGTGTCAAAAAGTAGGCTGACATGTACATAATATGTTATGCAGGATAACGGTTCCCCAAAGAGTTCCACATCCTAATGCCCCAAATCTATGAAAATGTTATCTCTAAGGAAAAGAGAATTCAGGTTGCAGACTGAATTAAAATTCCGAGTCAGTTGACTTTAAAATAGGGAGATTACTCCAGATCATTTAGGTGGGCCCAATATAATCACAATGCTTCTTAAAAGTGAAAGAAGAAAACAGAAGACAGAGAGAAATGTGACTATTTAAGGCAAGAGCATTGGCCTGCCCCTGCTGGCTTTGAAGGTGGAGAATGCGGTCTTGACACAAACAATGTGATTGGTCTCCAAAAGCCAAAAAAGCAGAAAGCAGTTTTTCCTCTACAGCCTCCAAAAAGAATCACAACTCTGACAACAGCTGATTTTGCCTAGGAAGACCCATGTTGGGTCCTATCTACATAATTCTATGATAACAATTTGTGTTGTTTTCAGCCATTAAGTTTATGGCATTTTGTTATAGCACCAATGGAAAATTAATACAAATTTTCCCTTAATTTTCTACAAAGGTGCAAAGTTAATTGTATGAGGAAATGAAACTTTTTCAAAAAATGGTCTTATAATAACTGGGCAAAAAAAAGGCCAACAAACAAACACCAAAGATTTATGAACCCAACCTCATATCTCACAAAAAATTAAATGAGCACAGCAATTACATTATCATATCTGTAAAGCCAAAGCCAAGTCATATTGACTTTTCTTTTGCTTTCTCTTACTACGTCTATTCTAAAATCTAAAACCATATAGCTTTTAGAATAAAGGATAGCAGCATATTTTTGCTACCTTCAGGTGAGCAAATGTCTTAGATTCTATGTGCAAAGAACCACTTGACAGAACTCTGATATATTAATAACAAAAGACAAACAGTCCAATGAAACAATAGCCAGAGGCTTAAAGAGACATTTAACAAAAGAAGATTTTCAGATGACCAAAAGCACACAGAAGCTGTTAAGCACCATTAGTCATCAGGGAAATGAATCTTAAAACAATGATGGGATGTCACTTAACATTCTTAAGTTTGACTAAATTAAACCAATATTGGTGAGAATTTGAGACAACTCAAAATCTTGTAGATTTCGGGTGGGACTGTTAAGTGATACATTCTTTAAAATTGTAGGTGCAGCAAACCACTATGGCACATGTATATGTATGTAACAAATCTGCATGTTCTGCACATGTATCCCGGAACTTAAAGTAAAATAAAAAACAAACAACAACAACAACAAAACAGTTTTGCAGTTTTTTATGAAGTTGAACATACACATATCCTAAGAGCCAGTTATTTCAATCTTAGATATTTATCAAAGGGAAGTATAAACATATTTCTACAAAAAGACTTGTACATGAATGATCATAGCAACTTTATTCATTTATACCCTCAAACTTAAACAATCTGAATACTCATAAATAAGAAAATGCATACATAAATAATTCTACTTTCATAGAATACTAGACAGCAGTGAAAAATAATGAACTACTAATTTATAAAAACAATATCTAAAAAACTGTGTTAAGCAAAAGAAGCTAAAGTTGCACATTGTATATTATTTCATTTATGTTATAAAGTTCAAAATTAGATAAAACTAATCTATGAAAATACAACACAGACAAGCCTGTGCCTGGGGACCACCGATTGCCTAGAAAAAGGAACATTACGGGGTGCTATGACTACTCCATATTTTGCTTGAGGCAGTGGTCATTTAAGTGTATACATTTAACAAAATTCATGACTTGTACACTTAAGGTTTGTGTGATTTATTCATGTAAATTTTATGCAACTAAAAATAATTCTGGAATGTATGGAATAGATTGAAAGAGACAGAGTAGAAGCAACTGTAGAGGGTATAAGGCTATTACAGTGATTCAGATGATAGATCACTGTGATTCAGATGATAGATGATAATTAGTTGCTCGAATCAGGGATATAATTCCATAGCTGACAAAATTATTTGGCCTTTGCTTAAATTTTTAGGTAAAACCAACATTATCACCTGAGAGATTGGTTATAGAAAGTGGTGAGAAAATAAGTTATTATCACTCAAAGGTTTTTGCCTTAGTGACCGAAAAACTGAAGTTGCCACGAACTGAAATTTGAAAGTTCATGAAAAAGACACATTTGGATGAAAGAAAAACATCAGTTTAATTTTTAAAATGTGTTTAGTTTGTGATATCCACTAGACACTTAAGATGTCAAGTAGGAAGTTGGGTATATGGATCAGAGGCTCAAGACGGAGAACTAGGAGGGGAGCAGTACTTAGCTAGTATGTAACACCACAAGACTGGTTGTATTAATAGAGTGGTAAATAGAAAAGAAGACAAGACCTGAGCCCTGGGGTTTTCAAGTTCTTAGGAGTGAGGGATACCAGGAGGAACTTACCAAAAAAAAAAAAAAAAAAGTGAGTGAGTAGTAATACAGGAAATAAAAAACAAATAGGAAGGAGAGGTGATCAATTATGTCAAAACTAATGGTGGGTCAAGTAAGATGAGGAGAATAACTTACATTGGATTCAATGATATGTTACATTTTTTGTTTGAAAATAGTTTCAAAGATGTTTTCTGAATAGAAGTCTGTTGTACTGATTTTAAGAAGTAATGAAGAAAAGAAATTTGATACCATAAATATGGACAACTTACTTAAGAATTTCCCCTGTATGGGAGAGCATCGCACAGTTAGATGAATGGGAAGGGTGGGAGTCAATTTAAAAATTAATGTGAGAAATAAAATCTTCCTTCCATTCTGTCTGGAATAATTCAGTAGAATCTAAAAAAAATTATAACATAAGAGGAAAAAAAAGGTTGGTGGAGTGATGTCCTTGAATACATAAAAGGAGACAGGATTTAATTCATGTATAGGAGGATAGCTTTAGGTGAGAGCATGAATGTGTCATGTGTGTTAAGAGTCAGGTAATCAAAATGTGTGCTGTTGCTGCTGGTAAGAGGGTGTATATGAAGACTGGAATTCTTAGATGTTCCTTTCTATTTATTTATTTATTTTTGTCTCCAGTAAGGTTTGATGTGTATTTTGTGTTCTTATTGAACTAAGAAGCAAAATTATCTGAGTGGAGTGAATTTAGGCAAGGATGTGCCAGAGTTTGGGGAGAAAAGAGGTATGAAATAGTGTTCTTGGATCCTGGGACAATGAAAGGGCCATGGATATGGAATTAGAAATGCTCACTGGGCAACATCAAGAGCTCACTTAAAGTCTGTTGTCAGGAATTAAAAGTGAAGCTTACTGTAATCCTTGACATTTATGGACACAGGACTGGGTATGGAAAGTTGGATAGTTGCAAGATAATGCTTTTTGTTTTCATTTTAAGAGTATTAAAAAAGTGCCCTTGAGCATACAGTGTAAGCAAGGGAGTAATTAGACAAATTAGGTATTTATTTATTTAACAATTATTTATCAGTTGCCTTTTGTTTGCCAAACACTATCTGAGGACACTGAAATACACAGAACAGTCAAAATGTAGACACCTAACCTTATTGGAAATAAAAAGTAAAATGAAATAAATAAATTATACAGTATGCTAGAAGATAGTATGCTAGAAGATGAAATGCACTATTAAATAAAAGATAAATAAAAATTAGACTATAATAAGGAGGAATTAAAATGCAGGATGGGAAGATTTATTAAATAGATTGGTCAAGTAGGACTAATTGAGAAGATGAGGCCTGGGGAAAAAAACAAAACAAAACAAAAGACCAGAACAAGTGAGCCATTTAGTTAAGTGAATATTTGAGGAACAGGTGAGAAAAAGGCAGTTATATATTAAAGGCCCTAAAGGAGGAATATGCCTGTCATGTTTGGAAAATAGCATAGCAGTCATTGTGACTGAAAAGTGTGAGCAAAAGATAGTGTAATAGGAGGGAAGTGAGTCATTTAGCTTACATTTTAGAGTCATTTCTATTGCAAGGTAAGAAATAGAGTAAATCACGAATGAAAAACAATGAAATGGTTATTGGATCACGGATTGGAGGTCTTGATGGACCTGAGCATTGTTGGAAATACTGGGAAGAGTAAACTTGAAAATCAGGAAGAGGTAGTCAAAGAGAAGTATGCAGGCAATTTAATTTACACAAATATCACACAAGGTCATACAAGGTCTTTAGTGTAAGATCTGGGGAACAAGTGGTTGAAATCGATTTTATATTATCATTGGTGTTGAGAAGTGGATGCAATGCAAAGGCCAGATTATTTCTCTTTCTTTTTAAATTATTTCTCTTTCTTTTAAAAAATATGTAAATTGGTATAATCAGGCCATGAATGAAATGAATTGCTCACAGTTGAGGAGTAAATAGGGTTTGTTAAATGACAATCGAGATCCTAAGTTATATACATAAATCAGCATCAAAGTTGGAATTCTTAAAGGGATACTGTCATAAAGCAACAATGAGAAGCCAGTGATGAGAAGAAGAATCATTTGAACAAGAACATTCGTAGTGCCTTAAGATGAGCTATACCCAGTGTTACATAAACATACATCAGAGGTATCTATGGTGCAATGTATTAGTTAGAAATGTAGGGCTCCCTGGAAGGACTGATGCTTAAGCTGAGACATTAAGCATAATTCAGATCTAGAGAAGCAAAGAGAAACCATAATACAGTAAAAGATAAAGAAAGGTATAGAAAGAAGTAAACAAAAAGGTCTTAAAGAGAAATAAAGTAATGAAGGAAAGTCAAAGGCAAAGAATGAATTTGCAAGTTTGATGGAGTTCAAGAAGCATGTTCCTTGACAACTCAGAGAGATCCAGAAATTTTCCATGAAGAAGATGGAAATGCCAGATGTACTACTGACACCAGCCTCAACAAAGCTGTTTGAGCCAAAGAAATAAGGAATGTCCCATACCATATTCATGAGCGATTGTCCAAAATATAACAAAGATAATAATTTATTAAGCTTTATACATTGGTTAACTATGCACATTGAAAATTCTACATATAGTCAACGTGAACAACGAATAGCTGCTCATTATCACACCATATTAGGAAAGCATACACACACAATGAGTGCAAGGGAGAGTGCTGTCACATAAATGAGGTTTTAGAAGTCACAGTAGAAAGTCTAGAAAGGGAGGAGAATCCTTGAAGACTGAATTTGGAATTAATTTGGATAAGGCACTATGGAAATAACTTTGAAGAAAAATAACAAAACGATTCTATATAGTGCATGGTGAAAAGGAAAATTAGGAACTATGGTATATATTTTGCTCTCACAAGTTTGTAAGATAATTATTTTTCACTGGAAATATTTCACTTATTTAGTTATGTCACTTTAACATCTAGCTTTAAGATATGTTGAATGGAGATCTTTAATTAACGTTGTTTACGATCCTGAAATTTTCTTATTAGGATTTTTTTTGGGTAATATATTCAGCTTAACTCAAATAGCTTTTTATTCATGTTTGCTGAATCCATTATATTTAATGAAAAGCTACTTGTTATTTTAATGTATAAAATAGCAATACCTCCTTATAACTTCTGTTCAACGTTAGATCTGAACTAAACTGGTCACAGAGTTTTTTAAAGAGAGAATATAGGGGAAGATAAATATGTCTTACAAATCTATGTGAAGGGGTTTTGCCAAGTGCTTTCATTTATTAATTTTGATCTAGTGATGAAATAATTTGTTGTTTTTATAAATTACAGTGAACATGCCATTTTTAAATTCATGCTTTAAATTTTGACTATATTTTGCTAGTGAGCATGTTTTTATCGAGACACTGCTACATGTGTAACGATGTGCTAAGGGCTTTTGGAGACTAATAAGCACATATACTTTCTAAAAGCTTAAAGCTTTGTTAGAGATGCATGGCCCATACAATATGTCAGGTAAAAAACAATATGAATTATGAAATGTTAGTCATGTGCTACAGATTATATGCCACTATTACAAAACAGTATACTATGGTTTGAGTGTCTTCTCCAAAATTCATGTTGAAACTTAATCTCAACTGTGACAATATTAAAAGTTGAACCCATTCATTGATTCATGGATTAAAGGATTCATGAGTTAATGGGTTATCATGGGAATGGCATTAGCAGCTTTATAAAAGGACAAGATACCTGAGCTAGCATGCTCAGCCCCCTCGCCATAGGATGCCCTGTGCCATCTCAGAGCTCTGCAGAGAACCAACCAGCAAGAAGGCTCTCACCAGTTGCTGCCCTTCCCTCTGATGAGAATTTCATTTCTCATTAGTCACCCAGCTTCAAGTATTTTGTTGTCACTAGAAAACAGACTAAAACACAGTGAAAACAAAATCATAATCAAGTAAGGTATTAGGAAGAACTAACTGGGAATGATTTTTATCACTGTGATTTGCAGCTCTTTTGAAAATTAGTGTCTCATATTTATAATAAATGCTTTTTGTCTTCACAATAGTTGTAATAGAATTCTTTAGCTATTAACACAAGTCCTGTGATGAAATCAGGTGAATAAACTTTCTTAAAGAGTGCCAATAAAAAAGATTTGAGCTTATATCTACGCTATTTTATCAGCTTTTTGGCTTTTGGGAATTTCATTTTGTTTGAAAATAGAAATAATAATTAACTAGTATAAATATGAGGATTAGTTATAGGCACTGTTATTAAATGTATGTTAACTAAACCATTGCTGAAAATACAAAGATGTGATTCTCATCTCCAGAGTTTGATTAGATAGAAATACTTTGCATTGTTATTTGTCTTCCATGTGTTTGCACTGCTTAATAGCTGTAGGGAACAAACCACATAGCTGCTTAGAGAACTCAACAGTGGGAATTATTCTACCGCAAAATCTGAGCTGTTACCTTTTTATTTGGCGTTATTTATGAACACCTGTTGTAAGTGTATGTTACCTGCACTATTGCTGCTAAAAATATGGAGTACCATATGTGAAATATATGGGGAAGAATAAAAGAATGGTGAACAAATGGGAATGCTAAAATGGTGGTATTATTTCTGCAGTTTCTTCCAAGTTTCCAAGAAAGGAGAGAAAAGAATGATAATTCAATATTGACTATATACACCAAAGCATGTTGTGTCCCCAAACAATACTGTTAACAAATGTAGGAACAATAGAAATAATTATACATCTGAGGTGAATTTATACCAGAAAAAAAGTCACACACCAATGAAGTCCATTTCTTAAATAAGTGTTGTATTTTCTTACAAAACGTCATTCTTTAAGTAATTGCTTTACTTTTATTTTGGTGCGTAACTTCTAGTAAGCTCAAGTGGGTTTTTTCCACAAAGGGAAAGATTCTCTCCTTTTCTGAACTAAAATCCAAATTTTGATGCCTTTATCGAATGTTTTCATACCTCATGGTAGAGTTCAGTAACAACCTGTACCTGGTCTACTAGTTTAGGTTTCAGTAAGCCTAAGGAACAGATGAGCTGATTGCTATCGGCCAGTGGTAGCTCTTTGTTTCAGCAGGAATTTGCTTCATAGTGGCCTACATGTACAACAACCTTCATTTGGTGATGAAGAGACCTCTAAAACCATACTTTCTCTTGCTAAGGCACATGCCTTTTCTCTGGAGTCTTCTTTTCTTTATCCAAGACTGTATAATAGAAGTGCAATACAATAGATGGGAGAAATGTCTTTCTTGTGTCGTCCTTAATGACCTCAGAAACTACTTAGCCTGACCACATTTTGGTGGATGCTAGAGATCTTTCCCACCCAGCAACACACTGGCTGGGTTTATCCTGAAAGGGTAATTTAAAACCTTCCACTAAAGAGTTTGGTCTATCTCTGGAAATACAGGAACAAGCTGTAAGTGCTCTTCTTAGTCCTATCTACATTGTGTAATTTTGTGCAATAACCCTTTGCCATATTTGACCTTAGCAGTTCTCCTTTCAATCACTGCCATTATATTCATTGAAGAAATTCTGTATTTAGTATACAATTATCTCCATAGAATAACCTTTCCCAATATTGTGTTTTAATATATTTTTATGTTCTTAGCTTTTTTCAATGAAAACCGTCTTGTGTTTATTTGAGTTGCAAATAGTTACATGTCAATATCTAACCTAAAACTACATCTCAAATACTCTTCTTTGTATTCTTTCTTTGTTCCTTCACTCTGACATAACACAATTGGAAATATCTTCCTTTCTTAAGAAAAATACTGCAGTTTTTATACAGAAAAAGATTCAGTTTTATCACAGTATTATTTCTAGCTCCTTTTAAAGCCATATTGTATCATATAATTTTGTTTACATTTGTGAAATTATGTGATTGCTATATATTTTATGTATAATTAAAATATTATTTTATTTCTTAGATTTTGTGCTTTAAAAATCAGGTTTTATGTCTGTAATAGAACCAAATGCAGTTGTGTGTACAAAAATACAATATTTAAATATAGAATTAATTTGTCCATATTGTGTTCTTTATAGGTTCTTGTAAAGTATATAATTCAATTTACATTTTATTTTTATATAAAGAACTGTAAATAAACGAACTATAAAGGAAAATAATAAAAATGTTGAAGTATGTGGTTTCTGAATCTCAGTGACTGAATTATTATTTTGTCTCAGCCTTTATACCCTCTGAAGTTAAAAGTAGATTATTTTTAAGAGAAAAACAATTATTCATAGTTGGGCTCAGTACCTTTATGGCACCCCCTTGGTTGCAGTGTTCTGAAAATAAATGTAATTGAAGGGAGGGAAAATAAATTCATGCCACAAGACCTGTGATCTTTTACAGTCAGTATTGTTTTTTTGTGCCAGTATTATTACAGTGTAGGAAAAGACTGATAAAATATACCCATACAATTTCAGTGTGGTAATTCAATTTCAATATAAGAAATGAATCTAATAAAAAGAAAGGTCAAGAAAGCATCTTATATCAATAATTAACAATATATTTGAAACAGCTAGCTCAGAGAAAATTCATAAAATTAGTGAAGTTTGGCTTAGGAGCTTTTCAAAACCTCGGTTCTTCTCACTACATCTTCCCAGCTGTCCACTGACATCTTCAGGTCCTTCTGTCCAGGACCGTTGTTATGGGTTTGACCAGACAGTTTGACTTGACATCCACTGTGGAAGGGTCTCGGGGGTGGGTCCCAGGAGACTCCAGACAATACTTCCAGGGTATACACCAATTCAAAACTATTTTTACAATACTCAGATTGTTTGGTGTTTTTTAAAGTTGACATGATGTGATAACAGTATAATAGGTTGAAATCAGAGCTTATATGACAATTTATTTGTCTTCTTTAGACATAAAGAAATTTACAAAAATGTTAGGCAGTGACACTCATCTTTTTTTTGAAAAAATATTTTTTCATTACAAATATAGTATTTATGTTTATATATCGGCTTGTTATTGCCCTTTTAAGATTAGTACATAAATATTTACAAACTATTAGTTTTAATATCGAATATTAAATATAAATAGCTATATACCACATAAGCAAAAGCTTGTGTTGGGAACCTTAATAAGTTTTCAGGGTCCAAACAACTCCTAAACAAATTTAAGAATTGACATGCTAGTCTAAAATACTGAGTGGTGTCAAGTAGGACACAATGTGAATATTTCAGGTAATAAATTTGTATTTTATAGGAGCCTCCTGGATATTCATACTTTATTCCAAAGTAATAAAGATAAGTATGATTAAGTAATTTGTGGCAAGCTATTAAAGCAGATTTTATTGTGGAGATGGGAGAGTAGTATGGCCAGGGAAGACAATACATGGTCTATAGAGGAATCTACCTACTTGTTCCAGAGCTGGCAGATGTGGGTTTGTCTCAGATTCCAAATGCATCTTGAGGAATGCTACCATGAGATGAGCTTTGCACTTTAAAAGTGGAGCAGGTAGCAGATGGAACCCCATGTGTTTAAAACCATTTTCTGAAATTGTGAATGTTTTTTCTGTTCCGAAAGGATCATTATAATTACATGTACTATTTTGGTTAGTTCTATGGAGGAAAAAGTTCCAAGTATGTCAAATAAGCTTGATCTAATTTTATTTATTTAGTTATTAAAACATGATAGCATTCCCAAGATATCTGAATAATTGAATTTTATTAAGCAACTACAATGTTTATGTCTGATTATTTTTTGTTGAACTAAAATAGTGTATCAATAAACTGTAAAACATCAATATCTAGCTTACTTATGTGGAGTCTGTGTTGAAAATCAAACTGATTATTTTTTGGAAGCTTAATAAAAATGGCCTTTGAACTGCCCAGATGGGAAAAACTCTAAATACAATATAAACAGCAAAAATGTTAGATGGAAGTACTAAAAAAATCTGTTAAATGGTCTGTTTATAAAAATACTGTAACTTGAAATTTTATTTTAAATTTGGCTAAAATTTTTTGCTCAATATTTTTATTTATTTTAATATATTTTGGAAATATTGCACATAGACTGCGGATACATTTTGCTTGGTTAATTTGGTCCAAATTTTTAAACTACAAAACTTAAGATACTTTATAACTTTAATGAGTATATGCATATATATATATATATATATATATCCATAAAAAATATAAATAGGCTGGGCGTGGTGGCTCACGCTTGTAATCCTAGCACTTTGGGAGGCCAAGATGGGCGGATCACCTGAGGTCGGGAGCTGGAGACCAGCCTGACCAACATGGAGAAACCCCATCTCTACTAAAAGTACACACACAAAAAAATTAGCCAGGCATGGTGGCGCATACCTGTAATCCCAGCTACTCAGGAGGCTGAAGCAGGAGAATCGCTTGAACCTGGGAGGCAGAGGTTGCAGTGAGCTGAGATCACACCATTGTACTCCAGCCTGGACAACAAGAGTGAAACTTCATCTCAAATACACACACACACACACACACACACACGTTATATATGTGTATGTATGTGTGTATATATGTATATATGTACATATAAGTATATATGTGTGTATATATGTATATATGTGTGTATATGTATGTATATATGTATATATGTGTGTATATATGTATATATGTGTATATATGTATATGTGCATGTATATATGTACATATGTGTATATATGTATATATGTGTATATATGTATATATGTGTATATATGTATATATGTGTGTGTATATATGTATATATATAAATAAATAATGTATTCTAAATTCTTTAAAGGATAAAAGAAAATATTCTAGGCAATTTTTTCAAATATTTGTTAAGATAAACAGTATTCCCATGGAATTTCATGAGGATTTAGCCAAAAAACATTTTTGTAAAATAAGCCTGGGAAATATTGCATACTTCCCTTTTGTAGATTTAAGATATATGTGATTATTATACATTGTGTTCTTATATCAACATATCTCATATGTTCCATAAATACATAAACTTACTATGTAACACAAAAATTAAAAAGTAAAATTAGCAAAATTCATTTTAGCTTTTTAAATGCACAGATATATTCCAATAAAAGAAAATGGGTATTTTCTCTCTATATATGCCATTTAAACATAAAATCACTTGTTTTGGAATGTTAATAAATAATTGCAAATTTGGTGCTTTGAAAAAAACTGATCTGAAAGTGTTCTTTGAGATTATCTCAGTTACTTATAAGTTGCGTAAAAGCTGAATTTACCATTTTTGAATTTCTTCTTGTCTGATGTAGAACAATACATTTTTATCTCATTTAAGTAAAAATTAATTCTATAAGTGTTTTGTGAATAAATTTTATCTAGACAAATATAACATATTTCATATATCAAAAATATAGTAACTGCATTATGAAAATATTAATTTATAGTCCTCAGAATTTTTCATGCTTTCTACATATCTTTTGTCCCTATTGGTTCAGATATAGAATCCATTTACTCTGATAAATATACTCTACATATAGTTCTTTTTAAAACCTGAAATATTATTACTTTTTTGGTATATTATCTCTTAGAGAATGTTTTATTGAGTAGTTTTAAAAGATTCTAAATGATTTATGATTTTGTGTGGATAATTAGTGGAGAAAGTTGACATGAGACTGCTTTATATTAAGTACTATTATCCCACTCAGTATCTTGGTTAAGTATTAATCTGTTAGCCACTAACATGTAACACAGAGTCAGAGGAAGTTAGTAAATCCCTCATCTTATTGGCCCAAAATGAAATATATTTCAAAAAAAGAAAGAAACACATTTTGACAAACTATAAAATTAAAGAAACTGATATCATACATTTGCAATTCTCCAAGTTGGAATTCAAGAGAAAGCTTGCTTAATTAAATGAATTTGCAGTCCAACAAATGTCTTGTTCACTTTGTATGCAGTGAGCTTACCAAATTTAATTATTAGTTTATATAGTTGTTTTTCAAACTTGTTAGAATTTTCAAACACTGAATTGCACAATACTGCAGCCATTCAGCCACATGTGACTGTTGACCAATTGTAACAGGGCTAGTCCAAATTGAGATGCACTCTAAGTGTAAAATATACATTAGATTTTAAAGACAGTAAGATAAAATGATGAAAACATTTTAAGATGAAATGTATTTTGGATATATTGCATTAAGTAAAGTATCTTATCAAGTTAATTTCACCTGCATTTTATTTTTTAAACATAATTACTAGATATTTAACGTGCTTCTCGTTATAGAAGCACATTAAATAACTTTGCTGTAATAGATAATTGTATAATCTGTGCATAAGGAAAGTTTTACCACTTCTTTTCCAATCCGTAGGCCTTTTTAAAAAAACTTTCCTTATTACACTTCTGAGAGCCAAAGTAGACAGTTAAATGAAAATAGAGAAACAGGAAATATTCTTAATTTGCTTCTTTATCTCAGAAAAAAAAAAAAAAAAACAAAAAACGTTTGGTATTTCACTATTGCATAAGAGAAGATACACCAGAGAACCATTTGGAAATGCACACACACACACACACACACATATAGAGAGAGAGAGAGCGACATTGATATTTTAAGGAATTGTCTCACGTGATTATGGGTCTGGGAAGTCTGAAATTCTAAGGCAAGCTAGCAGGCTGGAAATTCAGGTAAGATTTAATACTGAAGCCTTGAGGCCAATTCCTTGCTTTGGGAAACCTCTGCCATTGTTCCTAAGAATTTCAACTAATTGAATGAGAACCACCCATATTATGGAGTGTAAGTAGTCTGCTTCACTCAAAGTCTACTGATTTAAATGTTAATTACATGTGATAAATACCTTCACACTTATATCTAGAATGGTATTGAACAAACAACTGTAAACTATGGTCTAGCCAAGTTGACATAAAAAATTGACCATTAGAGTATTTAAATATGATGTTAGATGCTGTTTATATTTTGTTATCATATTGAACAATCTTCTTCTATATTTGCCTAGTTTTCTAAGACATCAAACATGTTTCATATCTTTTTCACATTATTTTACTGCCTCTGTTAGAATAAACTTATTTTTGGTATTTTATTCTACAAATATGGCAAATTTGATGGAGTGGTATTTGAATCATAAACCAGCCTTGAATTCCTGGGATAAGCCCTGTCTTAGTCAGCTTGGGTTTCTGTAACAAAGTGTTATAGACTAAGTAACTTAAACAGCAGACATTTATTTCTCACATATTTGGGGCCTAGGAAGTCAAAGACGAAGGTGTTGGCAGATTTGACTTCTGATAAGAGCCTTCTTCCTGGCTTGTAGACAGCCTTCTTGCCTTTTGTCCATTCTGACAATCTTTGCCATTTGATTGAAATATAGATTACTTAGAATATATATTTCTTATAGATTCTTATACTATTTTTTTACTTATGTAAGTATATTAAATAAAATCTTTGTCATTTGATTGAAATATATATTACTTAGTATATTTATATACTGTATAAATTATTCTATATTAAATGTTATATAGTAGATTATAGAAATTTATATAATTATAATTAGATTATATAAATTTATATAATCTAGCATATAAGTAATCAATATTTCAATTAAGTGGCAAAGATATATTTTATTTAAATTTAATGTAATTATTGTTATACTTGAGTTAGTTATATTATTTGGCAAGTTGATCTCTATCGGTCACATTTTTTTCTTTCTGTGTCTCTTCTTTCCTGTTAACACCTTGGTTAATGTATTATTTTAATTATTACATTCTAATTATTCTACAGTGTTGCTATATTTCCTGGCAATCTTTTTTATTTTATTTTATTATTTTATTGGTTGCTTTCAATTATTTATATATGCATTCTTAATTTATCAACAGATAGTTGGAATGGCTATATAAATACTAGACAGAATAGACTTTAATATAAGAAATTTGTAAGATCTTTTAAAATAATAAGAGGGCTGATTCATCAAACAGGTCTAACAATTCCAAAAAAAAAAAATTGCACCTAAGAATACAGCCCATACATGAAACAAAAACTGGCAAAATAAAAGGAAGATATATATGGCCGTTAAACAATAATAGTTGAACACTTAACTACTCCATTTTCAATTATGGATACAATACCTAGGTAGCAGATCAACAAGGAATTAGAAGACCTGGATGACACTATAAACCAAATCTCCTAACAGACATCTATGGACCACTTTTTGAACAAGAGAAAATGACACATTTTTTTCTCAACAAGCACAAATGGACATTTGCCAAGATAGACTACAAAACAAGCCTCCACAAGGTTACGTTAAGGAACTCCATTCTTAGAGAATCTTCTCTCAAAACAGTGGGATTTAATTAGAAATCAAGGCAGAAGAAATTTTGGAAAATTTATAATTATATGGAAATTCATCAGAATACTTCTTAAAAAACCCATGGGGCAGAAAATAACTCACAAGAAAAAATTTAGGAAATACAGTGAGATGAAAGAAAAAAAAGCGTAACATACCAAGACTTGTTGGATACAGCTAAAGTAGGGCTCAGAGAGTAATTTACTCTCTGAGCTGTGAATACCTGTATTTAAGAAGAAAAAAATGACCTCAAATTAGCAAGCCAAAATTTTCCCTTTAAAAAAGAAAACAGAGAGGAAACTAAACCCAATCAAGAAGCTTTTTTGATAAGATCAACCACTTTGACAAAGTTTTAGCTATACTAAGAAAAAAATGACAGAAAATGAAAATAAAGTCAAGAATAAAAATGGGGCCATTACTGGCAACTTTACAGAAATTAAGAGGACTATAAGAGAACAATATTCGCAACTGCAAATCAAACAAATTAAATAATTTAGATAAAATGGACCTATTTCTAGAAACAAAAAAATTACCAAACTGAACACAAAAAGACATAGGAAATCTTAACAGACCTATAATAAATAAAGTGATTAAATTGGTAATCAAAAACTTCTTAGAAAGAAAAGGATAAGATGGCTTCACTCTTGAATTTTAGCAAATCTTTAGAGAATAATTAACATCCATCATATTTATACTCTTTCAAAAGTATATAAGAAGAATAAACTTCCAAGCTCTTCTGTGAGGCCAACATTACACTGATACCAAAGTCAGAAAAAAATACCAGAAACTAAGAAAACTACAGACCAATATATTTTTTAATGAATGTAGGCACAAAACACTCAACAACAGCCACAGCAACACCACCACCACCAATAACAAATCTAGCAAGATGAATTCAACAGTACGTTAAAAGTGCTATACACCATGACCAAGTGGATTTACCCTAAGAATGTAAAGTTGCTTGAACATAAGAAAATGAATCAATGTACTATACCACATTAAGAGAGTAAAGTAAGGCAGGAGAACCATTATTATTTTAATAAATGCTGAAAAATAGTTGAAAAAAATCAACATCTTTTTATCATTAAAACACTAATCAAACTAGAAATAGAAGGAAACTTTCTTAATAAAGGGCATATATAAAACTTTCATAGCTAACATAATTTTTAATGGTTTAAGACTGAAAGCTAGGAGCAAGTACAATACAAGGATTCCTGCTTTCATCCCTGCTATTCACTGTGCTGGAAGTCTTAGTAGAGCAATGAGGCATGAATAAAAAGGCATCAAAATTGAAAGGATGATGTAAAACTCTCTATGTGTAGATGACATGATTGTGTATACTGTAAAACCTACAGAGTATGCACATAAAAAACCTGCTAGAGCTAATAAACAAATTCAGTAAAGTTACAGGGTACAAAATCAAAACATAAAAGTCAGTTGTGTTTTGCTACACCTGCAATTGGTGATCTGAAAAGTAAATTAAGAAAACAATTCCACATACAACAGAGTCCAGAGGATTTAAAACAAAAGAAAACAAAACAAAATAATTCTTACAAATAAATTTAACCAATATGCTGAAATACTCACCACTAAAAACTTCACAAATTTGAAGAAATTAAAAGAAATTAAAGAAAACACAAATAAATGGAAAGATATTCCATGTTCATAGACAGCAAAATTTAATACGTTAAGATGCCAGTATTCTCCAAGGCAATCAAGAGATTCAGTGCAACTATTATTCAAATTCCAATGGCCCTTTGTCAGGGATAGAACAGACACCCCAAAAATGTATATGAAACTTCAAGGGGCCCCAAATGGTCAAAATAAAATTGAAAAAAGGAAAACATGAAGGCAAACTCACACTTCTTAATTTCAAAATGTATTGTAAAGTCAAATGATAAAAATGATGTGACTCCAGAATGAGAATAGATACATTAACCAATGAAATAGACTTGAATCCAAATAGAAACCCAAACATTTAAAGCCAATTGATTTTCAACAGTAGTGCCAATACTATTAAATAGGGAAAGAATTTTCTCTTCAACAGTGCTTGACACTACTGAATAATAACATGCAAAATAAAGTTCAATACCTATCTCACACTGCATACAAAAATTAACTTAAAATGCACTAACAATCTAAATATAAGAACTAAAATTATTGAACTTTTGTAAGAAAACATAAGGTAAATTTTCATGACCTCAGATTTGGCAATGAATTCTTAGATTGACACCAAAAACGTGAGTAAGAAAATTAGACTTGTAAAAATTAAAAATTCTGTTTATCAAAATACAAAAACACAGCCTAAAGAATGAGAGATATTTTCAAATCATATATCTAAAGTGATTAATATCCAGATTATAGAAAAAAACCCCACAAAGCTCTTACAATTAAGTAGCAAAAAGACAAACAACCCAGTTAAAAATGGTCAAAGGGCTCGAACAGATATTTTTTCAAAGAAGATGCAAATAGACAACAAGAACATAAAAAGATGGCCAACATTATTGATCCTTAAGGATATTTTAATCAAAACCACAATGTTACCACTTAATACTCACAGGATGGCATTAATTCAAAAAAAAAAAAGGAAAATAACAGTTGGAGAAGGTGCAGAGAAATATTAATCCTTATACATTGATGGTGTATTAGTCCGTTCTCAGGCTGCTAATAAAGACATATCTGAGACTGGGTTCTTTCTTTATTTATTTATTTTGGGGGACAGAGTCTTGCTCTGTCATCAGGCTGGAGGGCAATGATGTGATCTCAGCTAACTGCAACCTCCACCTCCTGGGTTCAAGTGATTGCCCTGACTCAGCCTCCCCAGTAGCTGGGATTTCAGGTGTGTGCCACCATGCCCAGCTAATTTTTGTATTTTTAGTAGAGACAGAGTTTCAACATGTTGGACAGGCTGGTCTCGAACTGCTGACCTCAATTGATCCACCTGCCTTGGCCTCCCAAAGTGCTAGAATTACAGGCGTGGGTCACTGCGCCAGGCGAAAACTGGGTAATTTATAAAGGAAAGAAGTTTAATGAACTCACAGTTCCACATGGCTGGAGAGGCATCACAATCATGTCAGAAGAGAAAGGAAGAGCAAAGGAACATCTTACATGGTGGCAAGCAAGTGGGCATGTGCAGGGGAACTCCCCCTTATAAAATCATCAGATCTCGTGGGACTTATTCACTATCATGAGAACAGCATGGAGCTAACCACCCCCATGATCCAATTACTTCCCACCAGTTCCCTCCCATGACACGTTAGGATTATTACAATTCAAGGTGAGATTTGGTTGGGGACACAGAGCCAAATATTAAGTGGCTTAGCCACCATGGAAAATAGTTTGATGTTTCTCAAAAAGTTAATAATGGAATTACCATATGAGCCAGCAATTCCATTCCTATGCATATACCCATGAGAAATGAAACTTATGTCCTCACAGGAACTTATACAAAAATATTTATAGCACTATTACTTATAATAACCAAAATGTAGAAACAACCTACATGCCCATTAACAGATGAATGGATAAACAAATTGTAAAATATAAATAAAATAAAATGTTATTCTGTGAAAAAGGAATAAAGTACCAATACATAATACCATGGGTATAAAACTTTAAAATATTGTGCTGTGTGAAAGAAGCCAGACACAAAAGGTCATATATTGTATGATTCTTTAAGATGATATGTAATAACAGGCAAACTCATAAAAATTAAAAGCAGATTAGAGTTTAGCAGGAAGAGGGGGTGAGTTTGGGGGATGAGGATGACTACCTAAATGGTATGTCCTGTTTTTATGAGGTGATGAAAAACTTTTGAAACTATAGAAAGCTGGTGATTGCACAACATTGTGAATACACTAAATTCCAATGAATTGTATACCTTAAAATGGTTAATTGTATATTATGTGATATTCACCTCAAAGTTTAAAAGTCATGCATAATTTTCTCAGGACATCTCTGTCAAAATAAAATGTAACTAAAACCTGCCACTTAAATTTCCAAGAGTTTAGTATATGTGTTTCAAATCAGAGTGTAATATAATATTTTACCATTTGCATAATTTTTTTTCTGAATAAAGCATCTAGTATTTTACTCTTGTTAATGATATAAATTTACATAACTGATTTTTTCAGTTTTGGAACTATTAGATATTTTATTAACCTATATATCAGGAGGCAACCTTTACTGATCTGGTTATAGTATATAAGTCAAATCTTAAAATAGCATTACTTATAATGTAACTAGAGCACTATTTTTCTTGCCAAATTTCACACCGTGTTTCAATATATTTTATGTGACATACATCTTACTCAAACTTATTGGAGTCAGTGCTTAAAATAATAACAGAATGTTTCATACATGATAAAATGAATGTAGAATAGGTAATAAAAACTAGATGTGTGCTTATTAATTGTATAGTTTAGTCTAAATTACAATAAAATTCTAAAAAATATTGGTGGTGGTGTTTGTGCTCTGAGTTCAGCAAACTAGAGTTTAACAGATATATATATATAAAGTATTCTATAGTTATGTATTATTTTATAAGATTCTCTTTTATTCATTATTTAGAAGATTTAGAAACTAATGATGCACCATACTAAAACTGCCTTTCTCTTTTTGTCGTAAAAAGACACTCTAAAACCAGTAATTATAATTTACTTTGAGTTTGTATTTCAACTTAACTGACATTTATTTTCATTCTCAAATTGTACATAAAGTCATTGGGGGAGAAAATAGGTTAATGCATTTAGTATGCCTGAATTATAGGAATGAAATACTATTGCTTCAGTCACGGTGTTTGTCTACAACGTAATCAGTGATATCCTTAATAGGGTTATAACGTGTATTATGGATTCATTCTTTTGTTTTACGATATATTTCTGGCAATATTGAGCTAAAAGTAGAGTTAGTTTTACTGCGTCAGTCATATATGACAAAGAATAGATACCCAACTTAAAGTACTTTTAAGAAATATATATACGTATGTATGTATATTATACATGTGTATGTACACATAAACATACATATATATACACACACATATATATATATAGCCTCACGCCATCAAAAAGTCCAAGGATTGTATTGGCTTTGGAAATATTTTGATCCATGGGCTGAGAAAATTCACTGGGAATCAACCTATCAATCAGTCAAGCCAATCCATGGCTTAGCATATCACTCTTGGACATGATTCCCAGGCGAGAGTCCTCAGCAAATACCCATCAACGACTTCAGGATTCTACCCCATTATTTTGGCAACTTCAGTGGAAAAACTAAACCTTTTCTCAGTATCTCAGTATTTCAAGTAACAGTTCCTGTAAGGTTCTTCTTGGTTTGGCTTGCTTCTCTTAAGGTTCTTGGCTATCCCTAAATCACTGTGGTCAATCACTTGATATTCTAATGAGCCATGCCTGCATCATGTGCTCTAGGAAGTTAGATGTGAGTCAGTTCTATCAGCACCACAAAAACTGAATGAAAAAGGAGCATTCACCAGAGAAAAATCAAGGGACTTCACCAAACAAAAGGAGTATAGATATTAGACAGGCTAAAAACTTTATGTCCATATTATTTAATAATAACTGTTGTGATCTTTATGCAGCTGAAAAACTGCCTCCCTCATATACATCAAATTGTTGACATTATAACTTAATTTGTACACATGCATATTAAAAAGAAAATTATATAAGGAATGTGCATTTCTACAGAAACATATCTCAAGTTCTACATGTGCTGCATTTACATCTTAGAAAGTAAAGCCTTCTGTGTAACTGAAATCAGCAATTCTGATTCCATCAATGTTGAAAGAAGAATAGAGGTTGCTCATTTTGAAGATATGTATAATACTTTGATTTCTATAATAATTAGAAATAAATATCAACTAGCAGCCACTCTAGGATGAACAGTGTATCAAATAAGGAGAAGGCATATTGCTCATGAATACTAACAAGCATATATTTTTAAGAAATTGACTTATTACCCATCAAAAAAAGTTATGACTACTATAGTCTCAAAGTAGCATTAGGAATGCTGTCAGTAAGCTTGAATATAAAGCAATGATACAACCTAAAATATATTCTTATTTCTCTATTTGAAATATCTTTAATTCTATTTTTCTTTAAAATAGTTCTAATTTTTCAAAAAATGTTGATGCTTGATCTCAGTTCTAGGAAGGATTTACCATTAGAACTCAGTAGTTTATTTTTAAACAGTATGTGCTGAATATATTCGTATGAGCTTAAAAAAAGTAAAACTGAGTAATATACAACAAACTTGGCTATCAAACTGCTCACAGTCCACTAATATTTATCAACACAAAAGAGCACTGAAAAATATGTATTGAGAAAACATACATGAGAAAGTAAAGGATTCTATATTTGGATGGGCCAAAGAAACAATATAAACAAGTATTACTTAAAAAGTGTTTTCTTTTTGTAATACACAGAATACATAGAAATATATATGTTAAAAGAGAAAGCATTACATGAAAGAGGAATATTGTAAAAAATTGCACATACAAGGTATAAGGCATTTGTGTACAGATAAGGCATTTCAATGAAATTGATTTATTTAGTGTCTGTAGGAGTCACTCAAAATTTCTGGGAAGGGAAGCTATTGCCAGGCTTTTAGGACTCTACGTAATTATCCAATGGACTTGGATTTTATCGCATTAACTAGCACTCTTCAAATATTTTTATCTGAGGAAATTTTTACATTCTTGTAAAGACTGACAAGTCCAAAGAGCTGTAGTTGAGTTGGATAATTTAGGTGAATAGTATCTATAGTAGAAATTAAAATGGAGAAACTATTAAAATATTTATTTAATGTTATTTAACTGAGTTATACTGATCTTCCACATACTGACACATTTTAATATAGAACAAAATTAACATTTATTAATATAATTAGTAATCTTTTCTGTGAAGTCTTTAAGTATTGAGAAGTTACGACAGATAAAAATTTTTCAGGATTTTAATTTTCACTTTACACATTTTAGTATTGTTATTAGATACTGTCATTTGTTTTCATTGGAGTGACTGACTTTCTTGGTTTATTTTCAAGAAAATATCTGTCAACCACCCAAGTATGAAAAATCTAGCTGTCTGCGAATCTTTAGAATAAAAATAGTGATCAATGAAAAAGTAGCTAATTCAATGCAGAAAGCAAATAATCACTACTGTGTTTTCCCAAAAAACAACTGTCATATGGTATGCAGCAGCAGTTCTTTATGTTTTCTTCCATTTTGTTCCTCAAAGAATAACGTAAAAAGATGTATTTAAGAGTATCGATTCAATAAAACTAATGTTTTGTATTGTTTTAATCAAGGGCATTCTTAAATGAAGCAATAAAACAGTAACTTAAAAAATAATTCTCGGTGTGCAGCAGTAAATAATAAAATGATTTTCAGAACCATTTGGTGCTACTGGCTTAATTTGCACCAAGGGGCAAGAAGTTTTACCCAATGTCACTTCTGCACTATTAATGCAAATTTCCACATAGTGACAAAGGAAAAAAACCTTAATATAATTATGAACATATTTTGATCCCACAGACCCCCTGAAAATGTCTTGCAAATTCCTAGGGACTGTGGGTCACATTCTGAGAACTGTTGTCTTAAGTAATCAGAAGAAACAGAAAATTCAAATCTGACATTTATGAATTCCGAATACCTGCCAGGGATAGTACTTACAGGTTTTAAAATTTTAGTGTATATGATGACTTTCTTATATTTGGATTCTAGAGATTTAATTAATTTCACCCCAAACTGAACATGATTGGAGGGAGGCAAGGTCCACAGTTCACAGTTAAGTGGCTTACGCCTGTAATTGCAGCACTTTGAGGGGCCGAGGCAGAACGATCACTTGAGCTCAGGAGCTTCAGACCAGCCTGAGCAACATTGTGAGACCCCCATCTCTACTAAAAATAAAAAATTATAGCTGAGTGTGGTGGCATATGCCTGCAGTCCCAGCTACAGGTAGGAAGTTGAGGCAAGGGGATCCCTTGAGCTCAGGAGTTTGAGGGTGCAATGAGCTCAGAAGTTTGAGGTAGCAATGAGCTATAATCACACCACTGCACCCCAGTGTGGGTGGAAAAAAAACGATTATTTGATATTTCAGGTTAAGAGGCAACAGGAGGCTGAAATGAATCATAATGACAATTATAAAAAGCAAGGATAGCGATTATTTTAGAAATTAACAAAAACTGATAATTGATTGAGCCAAAGTAGTGTTCATTCATCCCTCAGGTATCACATTTTTTGACCAAGTTTGTAATGATGTTTTTACTTGGGGCAAAGTTGGCTGCCCAAAGGTGTACTGAGTTAATTCAAGACAATGTGTAACTACATATTTCACATGCTTTTTAAAAACATGTTGAAGTGATGGTACTTATATAGAATAATGGTCAAGTAGAGATATATAATGAAATAGAATGAACAGTAAGAAATATTCTTGGGAAAGCAAGGGAGCTATAGAACAAATTCAGGCATCAGCCATACAGATAAACGAATTGGAGACTCTGGGGATTCCTCCTCTAGCTGTGCGTATTATAGTCCTAGTGTCTGAAGCCTTCATCTGTGTTCCCCACTATCCAACACACTGTGTGATATGGAGTAAATAAGTAAACAAACAAAAAGCATCTAAGGACAAAGCAAAGAACAAAACTCCAGAGAAGGTAATATTTTTGGAGACGGCAGAGCAAGCACATAATGAATGGCGAAGGTAACATCCCGGGAATAGTATGAAGTAGTCTTGTAGTAACTTGATTCTAGAAATAATTTTAAAAATTATACAGGCAGTATTATAAATGAATGGTGAAGGGATACCTTATATGCTAACGTTAGGAAAATTAACGAGTAATTAAAATAATTTAGTTTCACACACTATAAAACAATACATAACAGTCAAAATAAAGTGTTAATGTGAATAACACAAACAATCCAACAGAAAAAACATAGAGGTAAATATTTACCCACTGCTATGCAAGGATTTTCTAAACATTAAAAAATGAAAAAAATAGAAAAATAATTAGTGTGACAAAATAAAAATTAAAATATGCAAAAAAAGAAAAGAAAAAAGAAGACAGGAAAAATGGCAACAACAAAGATAAAATATCAGCAATCTTATGGAGATACAATTTTTAAGACATAAACATGTAATTCTTTGCTTTGACCTACTCCTACTTTTATTCCTTGCACCGTGAAAAAGTGTGAAAGAGAACACATAAGAATGCGCTACAAGAAAAACTTCTCTTTCTAGTTGCCACAATGGAAAGAAAATTTGTGTTTATTGTAAGATTGATTAGAGCCACATCCTGTCTTAAACTCTTTATATTCATGTTCTCATTAAATTACTATTTTCAAAAATTAAAAAACGGAGAAATAAAGACAGCAATATCTGAGGTAAAATCTTTGTTAATAAACATGTTCGAATTAAAGCTCAAGAGAATTTTTTTTCCAACTGTAAAATGTTGAAAGTTGACACCACTCAGTGCGAGCGGGTGAAATAAACATTCCAATTTATTTCTCTTATAAGGGTAGTGTCATTTTTATTTTTAATTATTTATGTTTATACTAAATGCATAATAAATATTGGCACTTTATATTTATTATAAAAACATAAATAATATTGATCAGAGACGGAGATGGTGAACAGCTGAAACTAGCACTTAGGAAGAAAAGGGAAAATAAATGTTCAAAAACCCCATGTAATCAGTCAACATTGTCAAATGCTATGTATGTGTGGAGACGGGAGAGTTTCAAGTACTGAGTTTGTGGTCATTAGTGACATTTCACATTTCCAGATTACCAGTTTTCTATGTTATATATACAATATCATAGTGAGAGAATGAGCAAGAGAGAGAGAGAGAAAGAGAAACTCAAGCAATAAAGAGTAAGCACTTTCCTCACTTAGAATTCCTTACCATCTTCTGCTATAGAAAATTGGAGGATATTTCTCTGTAATATTCAAGGTGATGCTTAACCATCTCTCTGTTCATAACTTATCCTCTTCAATAGTTTGCTATATTAAATTTCCTCCTGAGTAATTTTGATATCATTATATTTCTGCTTATTTCACATGTCAGTGTTTATAACTGAATGCTTAATACTATCTCTGAGTATGAATTTGTTAAAATAATAGGCACCAGATACCTGATGAATATTAATTGAAGTAATGATAAATATTTCTCCAATAGACATAAAAATGTCAACTTTGAATATCTCTAATGCTTTTCTTGTAATATATTAAACTATAATAATGTGAATAAGAGACCTATGTACAATAATGTTAAATTTTCACACACTTTCTATATTTTCTTATCTTTCCTCTCCTGCTTTTCTCTTTTTCTCTTACTACCTTTACAAAACATAAGTCACAAATTTAACATATTTGTTACCAGTAAGGATATTAACAGGGAAGCAATTCTAGAAAAGGATAATAAAATAACTACAGTTCCAGTAATTCATCAAGTAAAATAAATAGTTCTCTATAGGTAATTAAGAATGATCAGCTGGATCCTCCATCTGCTCTGGGAGCATGAATTCCCTGCTCTCCAAGAATACAGTTGTTTTTCGTTTACCCCTCCAGGAACTTACATTTTATCAAATGAAAGGGAAAATTGGCAGAATTTGAAAAGCCCTGATAAATTTTACATATTCACGTCCCATCGTTCATATTCTATGATCATAACTAATTAAATATCTGCTTATATTGGCACTTAATTACCCTGTGTAACATACAGATACACAATAACAGTTTGTCAGCAAATGAATATACGTTACGTATGAGCGTTTTTCCATTTTTCAAAATCAGAAAACTATTCCAAGATATCATCATATTTCTCCTACCTGAAATACCCAATTTCCCCCTTTGTTATCTTCTAGCTATGGTATCTAGCTATTGCAATACCGTAACTAGAAAATAGCATGGGGAAAAAATCTATGTAACCATTGCTTTATTAATGAGTGTTTAAACACCAAAAGCTCAATCATGAAAAACATCAATAAAATGGACTTCATTAATTTTGACAAATATACTATCCTAATGTAACGTGTTCATAATAGGGAAACCTGGATGTGAGATATACTAGATCTCTATTATTAATATATTGCATTTTTTGATAAATCTAGAACTGTAATGAAACATTTATTTTAAAGAAACTCAGAGGAATATTTTAAAATGTAAATAATTGAGAAAATTATTTATTAAAATCCTGTAGTGCACTATGTTTAAAATAAATAGCCCAATAATATGACTTGTAAGATCTTTTAACATGGTTAACAACATCCTGAATGATATATTCTTCATCAATCACTGTCCCAGCCTCATCTTGAACCACCCTTTCCCTTAACGTGCATCATGATCCTATCTCTCTGTTCTTTCAGTATCACAGTTTGTAGCTGGATTATTCATTCATTGGGATCTCCTGGAAGTCATATGTGCCACTTCTACGCCTGGCCCATAACCCTTCCAAATGCTTCTTCTTTTCATTTCTGCCTTCTAGCTAAATAGAACGGAAATTATAATGACAACTTTGGAATCCACCAGTTGACAATGGTAGAGATCGAGTTCCTGAATAACTGTGTGAAGTAGGCCTTGATTGACCTGAAATGTTACTTGAAAAACAAGTTGATTTCTTATACTCGAAATCACTAAATGTTGGGAATTAATTTCTTATTTTAGCTTAGTCTTTCAAAACTGACACAGGATTGTAGTGAGGATTAAATTATATAATACATAATGAAGTTCATGGAACAAAGACTGGCACATAGTAAGCACTCACTCATAGCTTTTTTTCATTCATATTATTTTTAATTGATAAATTACAGTAGTGTACATTTATGGGGTACAGTGTTATCTTTTGATATATGTATACAATGTGAAATGATTACATGAAGCTAATTAGTATCTATTATCTCACATCTTTTTTTGTAGCGACACATTTGAAATTTACATGCTTAGTTATTTTGAAATACACAATACATCATTATTGACTACAGTAACCTTGCTATGCAATAGATCTCAAAGTTTTATTCCTCCTGTTTAACTGGAACTTTGTAGCCTTTGACAAACATCCCCTATTCCCATCCTTCCCATTCCCCCAGTCTCTGGTAATCACTATTATTTCTACTACTATGAGTTCAACTTTTTTAGATTTCAGAAATAAGTTCCACCATGTGGTACTTGTTTTTCTGTATCTGGCTTGTGTCACTTAATATAATGTCCTCCAGGTTCATCCGTATTGTCATAAATTACAGGATTTTATTCTTTATAATGGTTGAATAGAATTCTATTATATACACAATGCCAGGTTGGTCTGGACAATGATGTCTCAGATAGGACCCCAAAAGCACAAGGAAACACAAGTTAAAATAAACAAATGGGATTACATCAAACTAAAAACTTCTGCACAGCAAAGAAAACAATTAACAAAATCAAGAGACAACTCTTAAGAGTAGTCGAAAATATTTCAAACCATCTGATGAGGAATACATAAAAGATTCAAACAACCTAGTAACCAGAAAATAAATAATCTGATTACAAAATAAGAGAAAGACATAAGGAGGATATACAAATGGCGAATGTGTTCATGAACAAATGCTCAACATCACTAATTATCAGGGAATTGCAAATTAAAACCAGAATGAGATATAATTCATAACTCTTGTTATCTGATTTTTAAATGTGCACTTAACTTTAGTTATTGTTATCTGCACTGTACATGATTATATTTTAAGTCTAAAGTATAAAATCTGATATGTATTAAAGTCTAGGCTGCAGAATTTGTATCTGATTTATCCTCTAATTTTCTACAATACCATTCTCATGCCTTTTATGGTTAAGGTCCTTAACATATGACAGGAGCTAAGATGGCTTGTACTGATGTTCTTAAATTTGAAATGTGCCATGAACTATGTATTATTTATAAGAATTATTTTCTTAAACTTTGACTTCCTTGTTAATGCATAATTTAAATGACAATGTTAATAATTTGCGAACATTTAATTTTATTCCAGAACATTTTTCTTTATATTTTTAGACTACAAAGTTTTTAGGGCAGAATAGGATATTGTATATATTGAGGTATTAAGTTTTCCAAACGTATGAAACTAACACACAGAAATATATTCTGAAATATTTTTATTCCTTTTGCTGTTGTTACCTGATCTAAATAAATGTTTTTTTTAATTTACCACGGTAAAAACAAAAACAAACAACAACAAAAATTAAGACCTGGAAGCACTCCATTATCTTCCTTTCAAAAAACCTACCCAAATAAAGCATTTTTAATATAAAAAAACTTATTTTTTGTTAAGTTTGGCAAAGGATAGGCATGGTGTTATGGAGTATGAGCCTGACCTCAACTCTGAGGCTTAAAAAAATTCTACACAGAATTAGGAAATATTGTGTAGCCGCATTATTTAAGGAGTAGAAACAGTTCTTCTTGTTGTAACCTAATGATCATGCCTACGGGAACTGTTTAAAGTGTTTCCCTAAACATCTGTTAATTGTTATGTATACAAGTCTATAGAGAGCAAAACAGAGAAAAGCTGCTGCTGTAATGAGGTTAGCATCAGAATCAGTAAAAAACATCATTGCATCATCAAGAATGACCTTAATTAGACTTTTCTTTAGGTTGCATCCAGGTGTAAGAATTCCAGTAAAACATTATCAATTCTTTGTTTGAGAAATATGGACATGTACTTCAAATTTTCTGCTTGCACTACCTATGGAAAAAAGTAGTGTAGAAAGCAATTTTACAACATGAAAATGGGGCTGTCTCTTTAATAAGATTTAAGTTTTATTTTGCTCATAACAGAAGGTTTAAATTCTAGAAATAGCAGAATATATTTTTTATTGTATCGATAAGGTAAAAAGACAGAAATTTTTTGATAGCCATGTTCATACATTTTGCTCAATTTTATTGTTTTAAAATATTTTTTTACTATTAATAAATATTTTAATAAAAGAATGAATGTATGAATATTTAGAAATTCATGAAATGAGATATCACTTTTATTTGTAAATCTTTCTTGTATCAAAATCATGTATTATGTTTTCTATATATGATTATTTCCTTCTAAAGCTAAGTATTATTTTAAGTAGTTTTCTTTTTTAATATCCCATATAAAATAATTGTATTTAACAAATATTTATATAATGCTTACTACATGTCTTGTGATATTCTGAAATCATTTAATCCTCATAGAAACTCTATGAGATGTTACTCTTATTCCATTTAAGTTAGAAAACTGAGAGGGAGAATTTATATAACTGGCTCAAAATTATTAAGCTGGTAAGTGTCACAGTAGAGAACTGAATCATGTCTAAATTTAAATTCTAAAGTTTATTTGATTAACCACTATATTCCAATTTTAAACAAATACTAGCTCTAAAAATTATTTTCATTTCCCAGAAGACTGACCTTCCTAGTGGGGCTTACCTTGCTTACAGTGAATTTTTTTAAATAGAAATCTTCTAACAGTAATATTTACATACTTTTCTTTTATCATCAACTACTTCATGAGTATGCTGTTATATAAATATAAAAGTTATATTGATTGTAAGCATATTTAATATCTGTGGGGTAATGATTATATACATAAAATATTACTTTTGATAATATTAAGCATTACTTTAAATACATATTTTAAAATATACTTTTTAAATCAGCCATTTAATTTTATCATTCTGAAGTTGACCAAAATGAATAAAATTAGAAATACATTAACAGTAATAGATGAAGAAATGTTTTTCAGTAATAAAATCCTTTTTATTATATTTTATTTTAAAATTATTTTTTAATTTCTCAAGTTTCATTTTATGCTTTTGATCTATGTCTTATAATTAAATTTTCAAAAAGCCACAGTCTATAAATAAAATGTATATTTATGAGATTACAGAAAAAAATGTTGGATGTCACCAAAAAATCAAATGAAGTTTGATCACCAATTATTGCCATATTTCAGGTTTGAAAATATATTGAAGGATACACAGTAAAGCCGGTAGAGGTCACTGAAAATGAGAAATGATTAAGTTTAAAAGGTTAAAGTTAGAAAGTAGAAATATCAGGAATCAGAATGGTGGCATGATGAGAACTGGGCAAAGCAAGAATAATGACTCAAATCTTACAGGGCTGTTTCTCAATCTCTGTTAAGTCACTTAAGGTATCACCATTGCTATTATCACTATTTTTGCCATCAGGAGCAGTACTCTCATCATCACCACCACCACCACCAACATTAAAAATAAAGGACAGCATATTTTAGACAGAAATATTACATACAATGAGAGGAAGATAAATTTGAATGGCAAAATTCCAACTTTTCAAACAGACCCTCACTTTGAGTAAATCTTTTCCAAAAGTTGAAAGTAGTAAGTCATCTTCCTCTTAACTGAGTAATGAGAATAAACCCAAGAGCATGAACTTGGTTTTGAGATTAAGGAATATGTATTAAATATTAGCATAGTAATTATTCACGAAATTGAAAATCCATAAAACAAAATGATTGTGCCAAGAGAAGAATGAATAAGAAAGGTGTTTGAATTCATGAAAAAAATTGGAAAGGTATTTTTTAAGCAGAAAAAGGTAGATGATAGTGCAGAATTTCAGCTATTTTAGAGTGTAACAGAGTTAAAATGTATTTGCCCTTCTCTGACTTTACTCTTGGCTATAGAGCTCTGCTACGTAAATAATATATATCTTATAGTAAAGTCTAGCATGATTTGGGGTAATCTCTTAAGGGTAGGAACAAATTCATCAAGATGGATTATTAAAGCAGTTTGAACCTATTCATAAAATATGTTTTATAGACAGAAAACATTAAGGGTATTTCCCTTTGGCAATCTTTGTGGAGCTGGTTCTGTGCTGCTTGTGGAAACTGTGAAATGAAGAAACCATCTATGCTAGTTGTGGGGGATGGGCATCTTGACTCATTTAATCCGGGGTATGTTATATTTTGTGATCCATTAAAAGTACGAAGGGACGAGAAATATGCATTCAACTATGTCTAGTATTTTATATTCAAACATGATTAAATATTTCACTATTTTAATGAAATAATAAATGGTCACAACACACATCTAAGGCAAGTTGTATTTTTGGCGATTTTTTTTATTTGATTCTAAGACCTGTAGGTAAGATACAGAACTCTTATCTTGTCCATGGTCTGCAGATTTGTAATGAAACCAGACTCTAACTTCCCTATGATAGGAGTGGGAAGTGGACAGTTTCTTCTCTGGTATAGCAAATTCCAGAAGCATTCTTGGAGAATTTGTGGATTTTTCTTGTTTTAGCACTAAACAGTCAAAGGGAAACTTAGTTTTTTCCTACACGATATCCATTAATTTGACTCCTTGTCTTATAAAACACTGTATGTCTTAGGCCAAATAATTTTTTACCTTTACAAATAGGTGAGAAAAGAAATATAATTGTTGCACTGCCTCAGTTACTTTGAATTTCAGTTCAAACTCAATTGAAAAATTAATTAACTTTTTTGATGAATGTTGATGTCTGTGAAAATTCTGAGCCTACTTGGATTCTCTTAATATTATTACTGTTCTTTAGAATTTACCAGAAACTTAAAACCATCACCTTTCCTAAAGTTGATTTCTACAGAACAAGCAAAGAGGAGACAGTATTTTTACCCTAGCCCTGAGAAAGGAATTATTACTTGATATGGAGAAAGATCACTAAATGATTTAAGCTTCTAACTTCAAATTATAAGTTACTAGTGTTATCTTATAAAAATTTAAAGAAAGATGTTCTGGTTAGTAGAATTTCCACGAGAATAGATTCACAAGTCACTACAAACCATTCACATATGATTCGTGAGAGGATTTGAATGTGGCTACTGAGAGTTATTGCAAGGACCTAGATATTGTGATGAAATGGTAACAGGTTGTGGATTGAGAGGTATATGCTATTTTCTTTTAAGTTTATTTTATTTTGCAGAAGCAGATATTCAAAACAAACAAATGACAAGTTTTAAGAGATTCAAGAGGCAGTGATCTAGCTAGGCATGTAGTTACAAAAAAATAGATTCCAGGAAAGAGTACAGGTTATACTCTTTAAGTAATCTTCAAATAGCTAATACAATTGTATTTTTCTTGATTTGTAACATTGTTTATATTTATTATATTACAGTTTTCAGGTAGTTGAAATAACATATGTGATTTTTATTTAACAATGAATATTTTATTCAAGTAAGAAAATGTTCTCTATGTGCTATGCCAAAATGTTTACGCATTTTCAGTAATAGAGCATTTTCTATAATGTTTTAACTCCATTTTCAAATTCATGTATTAGTTTTTAAGATAATACAATAAAGTGAATTTTTTAAATTAAAAGTTGCATCATCATAGAAGCTATAAAGGACTTTATATGCACATTTTCTGCTAGTAAATAATATTTCTCTAATAGTAATTGAGTCGTACAGGAAGATAGGATGTTGCACCATGCAAATTCTACCCTTTCGAAAAGTTGAAGGCATACTCAGATTTTATAAAGTTGTTCCTGTGTTATAATAAACAAATGGGAAGATTAAGAATAAGTGGAAACAATGGAATTTAAATGACTTTTTAAAAATTGACCAGCTTTCTGGTTACAGTCTTCAGATAATTATTGCATTTCCTGAGATAATAACTGCAAGGCTGCTTTGTAAGGTAAAAGTTCAACATTTCAATAATTAAAGTGATTAAAAGGTTATGATAGACATACAAAAATCAAAATTCATGATGGCCATATTGTAATATCTTCTGAACAGTAACAGACAAATGGAACATTGGCTTTTGGTTTCTTATTTGATTTTAGAGTAATAACGATGATATGATGATATAAAAAATAATACTTACTGAAAAATACCATTTTGGGTACGTGAATTAAGCAATATCACATTTTTATTGTGAAAATAAACATATTTTAAGAATATGTTCATAGAATACATGATAGATAACTAAAAATTCATAATAGATTTAAAACGTTTTATTGGAAAGACACTGTATATGGAGATATGGGGCTAGGTGTGTGAAATCAGCAATAATACAATAAATTCTTATCAGGTTAAAGGTCAAAGCTCTTTGTAAAAAGGGTTGTTTATTTTGTACCCCAAGTTCTCAATATGTTTTAAATAACCATGTAAAACAAACAATTACCATCAATTTTGTGTATATCTGGTTGTATTTATATATAATTAAGCATTTGAAGTAGCAAAACTCATTTACTTATACTTGAATGAATCTTGTTAAGTTCCAAGCAAAATATCACTTTTAAAAACATTCTCCTAAGAAAAGGATAGGATAATATATTTAGAAATTTTTGTGTCTACCAATAATTATATAAATTATTAAGAAGTTTCTACAGTCACAGAATCAAATGCAGCAATATTTAATGCCATGATGAAAATGTAAACTATTTGCAGTGTTATTGTTTATAAATTATTATCAATAAGATTTAGACTTTTTTTTATGAATTATCCTTATCTTGGCACAAAAAAAGCCATAACTCTATGGGTTTTAATCTAACCTCACAGTTATTTATTGAAATTATTAATTTTACAACTAAAGGTTAGTGGAAATCAATAAACAAATCTTCATTATACAGCTCTTATAAAACACAAAACCATTTAAATGTTTACATTAATACATTTTTAGAGTTCTTTCTAAGCTTACTCTAATATTATTTTCTAAAAATGAGTTGAAATGCAGGAGAATATGTTTAAAACGACTATTACTTAAATATAGTATGCTTCAAATTGGCCTATTATATGTAATTATTACCAAATAGGTCTTTGATATATTTCAGAAGAATGTTAATTCTTAAGTTATTTGATTTTATTAATCATCCATTGTCTTGATCTATTTTTAAATTGATTGTCTTCTATATTGGACATCAGAGATAATGCTATGAATTATTACCACAATATTACAAAGCAATGCTTCACAAAGTGTGGCTAAACATAAAAAGAAAGCAAGGGGTAATGAAGGATCTAAAATATTCAGAGTAGTGTACACTGAACTGACAAATTGTTAAACATTCATGGTTCTGAAACACCAATCTTTAATCTGCAAAATTTCTATAATTCTTAAATACTGAATTTCTCTCACATTTTCAGTGCTAAAATTAGCTCTAAGAAATTGTTAGACACTGGAAATAGGCTTACTCTTTCATCTGATTGGACAATTTAGTACACTGCTGAACAGTGGGAATTTTTCTTAATTATTTTCAACAAATATTTGCTGTGCACCTTACATTGTGTACGTTTCACTAGGAAACAATGATTCAAAGATGAGGAAGAAAGCGGTCATATCCCCCAGCAATTCACTTTCAGTCATACACACAGGCTATCCAATAGAAATGATATAAAAAGTATACCACTAACACAAAGGATTGGGTAAGATACTAAGGGAAATCAGAATCTTCATGGAATACATAATGATTATTTTGCATTTTATAGGATGAATATGGAGGAATGTATGTCAGGTAGAGAAGAAGATTAATGCCTTTCTAGAGAAGAGCAAAAAAGTGTCAAAAAATATGAGACAGTAAGCTGCTCTGGGAACTTCATAGCTGGTAGCTCTAGAGTATGAATTGCAATGATGCAGAACATCTGGGAAGGAAGTAATCAGAAGTCAGAGTACAAATATTTCATTACATGAAAAGAAATAAATTGTATTCACTTCAGAAAATATGTGGTTGTGTGTGTGTGCATGCATGTGTGTGTCAATTTTGTATAAAAGAGCTATTGTAGTTATTTTAATATTCAAAAGGGATTAATTAACCTTTAATATTGAGGGAGTCTGGACCTTTTATTGGAAGACACCAGTCATTATGTACAGAGATCTACAGATCCATGGCCTCTGTTCCCTACAATCCGTTACACATTTAGTTTTCTTTTTTATGTGTTACATACTATTTTACTTTTATTTTCATTTCAATAGTTTTGGGGAAACAGATGCTGTTTGGTTGCATGGAAAAGTTCTTAAGTGGTGATTTCTGGGAATTGGTGCACACATCACCCAAGCAGTGTACACTGTACCCAGTGTGTAGTTTTTTATCCCTCATCCTCCTCCCACCTTTCCCCCCGAGTCTCCAAAGTCCATTATATTGTCCTTATAGCTTAGCTCCCACTTATAAGTGAGAACATATGAGATTCGGTTTTCCATTCCGGAGTTACTTCACTTGGAATAATGGTCTCCAACTCCATCCAGGTTGCTGCAAATGTAAATGCTATTATTTCCTTCCTTTGTATGGTTGAGTAGTATTCTTTGGTGTGTGTGTGTGTGTGTGTGTGTGTGTGTGTGTGTGTATTTATTTATTTATATAATCTCATATTTTCTTTACCCACTTGTTGGTTGGTTTACCAGTTTCTTGCTAGTGGTTCTCAGTTGAGAGACACAGTTGATTTCTTCTTGCAGAATAATTCTTTTCTGCTGTTCGTTTTTTCATCTGTTGATTCTCCACTTGGCCAGGCTTAGTGTTTTTTTAAGGGAAATGCTTATTGTAAATAATGAACAAGTTTAGATCCCTGGGGTAAGAAGTGAAAGCCACCGAAGTATAATCGTATTATCAAATTCTATTCTTTACCACTCACAGCTGTTTTATTCCTTGGTCATGTTGTTTCTATACAGAGATTTAATATTGCTTTTTTAATTTTAAAAGATAACAACATGTATAAAGAGTGGGTATATTTAACAAGACCTTAGTTATCAACCAAATCAGATAACAAACAAATTAATGTTACTAAAATATTATGAGTAAAAGTTACTAAAGACACCATAGCTTGTATATCTTTTGAAAAATATACTTGAAAAAAAAAACAGAATCTATAATAAAATATACTAACAAGTAGAAAAGCATTTAACTCTCTCATTTTTAATGTTACCAGCTCATTTTATAATAAGGATTCTGAAACCATTTAGAGAAAGCACTCATGAAATTATATAGGGTTTTTAAAGTTGAAATCCTAAAACTTTTGACTTCCTGTCACAATTGAAAAGTTATTTTCTTTTTCCTGTTCTTTTCTCTTTCTCTCCTTGTATTCCCTTCCTTTTCCTTTTCTTTAAAAATAAAAAAAAATCAAGTCCTGGCACATGGTAGACATTTAGTGTAAGTTCTTGAATGAATGAATGACTATATGCCATTATCCTGTTGCTGTAGAATTATTTTTATTAGCATCTATTATGAATCTGGCAAAACAGAGTAAGAAAAGTAAAAGGAGACCGTTGCATCACAAAGAGCCCTGAGTTTGCATAGAATAGATATTCAAAAAATGTAGAACTCAAGAAATATAATATTGTCATGTCATTATACATAATTATACAAATTTTTAGTTGCTCAAAATATTAAACAGGCATTCACTGAGGGAAAACAAATATTTGCATGTCTTAGTGAATATATCTTCAATAAGTTGTTTTAAATAGTTTAGTAAAATAGATAATGGGCCATTGTTCCTTTCGATATTTAGCTTTTGTAAGTTTGTTTTTTAATACAAGCTCCCAGATAGGGAAATATGTCTACATATACTATTTTATTATATTGCAGTAGGTACTCACCATCAATTTTTTGACACTATATTTAGTCTTAATGACTTTTCAAATATAAAATCTAATAGACTCTCCAGTAATTTTTATAAAAAATCTAGAGCACTTCTGTTTATATCTCTATAGTTGTATTTTATGACAGTATTTTATATTATTTACTTATTTTTAAACAGTATTACTTTTACAGGAAAATTGATAGGAGGAAGGTACAGGGAATTCCCTCATATTATTCCCCTTTCCTCCCCCTCCCCTTGATTTCTCCTACTATTTAAATATTGTATTAGAATGATACATGTGTTGTGATTAATGAACCAACATTGATACATTATGATTAACTACTGTTATCCTCAACATTAGGGTTCACTCTTTGTGTTGTACATTCAATATGTTTTTACAAACATCTTGTAACTTGTGTCCATCATTACACAATCATACAGGATCGTTTCACTGCCCTAAATACCCCATGCTCCAACTATTTATCCTTTCCTTCCCCACTACGAACCTCTGGCTACCAATGATCATTTTATTGTCTCCATAGTTTTGCCTTTCCCAGAAAGCTCTATAATTGAATTTATACAGTATAAAGCTTTTTCAGATTGGCATCGTTCACTTAGCAATATATTTTTAAGTTTCTTCATCTCTTTTCCTAGCTTGATAGCTTATTTCTCCTTATGGCTGAATAATCTTCGATTGTATGGATGCGCCACAATTTATTTATCCATCTTGGCTGCTTCTAGGTTTTGACAGTTATGAGTAAAATTGCTATAAACATTCATGTGCAGGTTTTTCAAATCATTTGTGTACATAACTATGATTGTGATTGTTAGATTGTGTGGTTTAGCTTTGAAAGAAACTCCAACAGTCTTCCAAAGTGGCTCTGTCAATTTTCATTCCCACCAGCAATGGATAAGAATTCCTGTTGCTTCATGTTCTCGTCTCCATTATCTATTGTCCTTCCTTCTTTCCTTCCTTCCTTCCCTCCCTCTCTCCCTCCCTCCCTCCCTCCCTCCCTCCCTCCTTCCTTCCTTCCTTCCTTCCTTCCTTCTTTCCTTCCTTCCTTTCCTTCCTTTCTTCCATTGTTTGGCTCTTCTATATATATTCAATTGACCATTCTCTCTGTAAAACTGTCTCCTGTTTGTAATCCATGACAACACTTCATTTTGCCCTACAAAGACTACTTCTAGTTCTCTTTAATGCAATGCCTTCCCTCTGAGATCTCATAAATATATATATATATATATATATATATATATATATATATATTCCTCAGCATGTCATCATAGGTACTCTTCTTCACTCCTCATAAACCATTCCTGAGAAGGTGCATATACAAAAATGACTTCACCTAATGCTAACACAGACTCACAAATAATCTGTAGTGGATGTCTTTATCTGACATTTTTACTCAAACTTTACATGTAATTATCAAATGCATCATATTAGATTATCCATCAAACTTATGTCTTGATTATGGCACTGCTTCCTTCTGTCAGAAACAAGCCAGGAATAAACTTGCAAACTGGCAACAATTCTTATGCCTCTTTCTTCATCTCTTGCATCTGATCACTAAATAAGACATGCGGATGCAACCTTTTAATTATCTTTTTTTGTGTGTGTACCATTCTCTCCATTGTTGCTTGTATCATTCCAGTAATATTTTAGGTCATATTTATGCTTTACTCAATTGGCTCCTCACGGTCTTCAAAATAAAATCACATCTCAGTATGCCCTATGTTGTCATATTTAACATATTCTTTATCATCTTTATTTCCTAGCATTGCATCTTATATTTCAGAGACACAGATGAATGTGTAACTTTTCAAATGGACTCTTAAATTTTTCTTTGCATATTGTTCCTACGTCGTAGAATAACCTTCCTCGTTTGTTCATTCGACTACTCTAACAAAGCACCATAAACTAGGTGGCTTATAAACACAGAAATTTGCTTCTCACAGTTCAGAAGGCTGGAAAGTTCAATATCAAGGCAAGATTCCATGTCTAGAACCTGCTTTCTGGTTCACAGATGATAACGTCTATCTGTGCCCTCATGTCGTTAAGAGGCAAGGAAGCTTCCCAAGGCCTCTTTTATATGGACAATAATCCCATTCAACGAGGACTCCACCCACATGACCTAATTATATTCCAAAAGCCCTAATTTTAATACCATCGCTTTGGTGATTCAGTTTCAACTTATGACTTTTTGTGGGGACACAAACAATCAGACTCTAACACCTTCTGTATTTACTGCAAAAGTACCAAAATCTTTATTTCTATAACAATTTATGCAAGCATTGTTTATTTTATCAAGTCTACCCTAACTCTCCTACAATAGTTATCTAGCATTTACACTGTATTTTTCTGACCTTGTATTGTTACTTAAGAATTTATGATGTGTTGTTTTCCCTGTCTCTTTACCATGTTGTAAACACTTGTAGGCAAAGATCATGTTTTCTCAACTATGTAGATACCAAACAGCCCAATTTTTTGTTGAATGAGTGAAAGTAAGTGACATAATACCAAGTGGCCTGAGAGATTTGATTTAGTCAATGTCACAAAATAATTTTAGCTTTAGGGCAGTTTAGCTTATTGCATTTTTATTTTGTAAAGAAAAATAAAGAAAAACGCATGCAATTAGAAAGAAATACTTTGAAAGGTTTTGCCCTTTTCTTTTTTGAAAGGGCAAAGATGATATGTACTTCATACAACTTGTGAAAGAGAAAATATTTCTTTCATGGACAGAGAAAAATGTGACTTGTTTTCTTACAAAAAAAGAAAAAGGAAAGTGAAGAAAAAATAGATTGCTGGACTAGTATGAGTAAATAGAAGTCTTAGAGGAGAAAACTTGAGACAAAATAATTATATATTATTTTAAATAAACTAGACAAAAGTTAAATGGAGTAATTCAAAATAAGTGTATAATTTCAAAAACTATTTATATTAGAGTTATATTTTTCAGTGAGTGATGCTCTGGCACAAATATATAAAACTAAATATACACTAAAATGAAACATAGATTGTGATTTTTTTGCCTTAGTTTTGTTTATGGTTTTGAATCAACTTTGCAACATATTTAAATTGTTTTACCTAGGCTATTAACACATCACAATAAATTAAAAGATTTTTTAAATTAGCAGCTTATACCGAAATTTTGATTCTATATGGATGGCAATTCTATATAAAGTTTTATTGCAGTGTGTTGTGATAAATTAATTCTGAATGTGCTAATAAATAAAACAGATATTGCCCTTGCAGGGTAGAAGGCACATAAAGAGGAACAAAAATACAATTTTATATGTTAGATCTCCAGTGAAAAATGATCTGCCAAGTACTACTAAGTTCTATTGCCCCTGGGACTAAGTTCAACTACCCCAAGGGAAAACATACATATTTTATCTAGTGTTAAGAAGACATAGTTTTTCTAAATAATATAGAGAACTGGAAGAAAAAAGACAACTTCTGTTAGTTTATTTTAGAGTTATACCTCCCTTAAGTATCCTGAAAAAAAAAATGGTTGATGTTTTCAATTTGACCATAAATTGAAATTGGAATGTTTTAATATTCTAGGGAAGTTTGTTGCTTATACAAAATATATGTCAATTTGAAAAGTCAATCAATCTGGTTAATTTTGGTGGCATACATTTACATACATACATACATAACACAACAGTCTATGTACAGGATATCCTCTTACGTGCTGGTAGTAAGTTCTAATTATCTTTTAGAGACTGGCAAACTGTTTTGGTAAAGGGTCAAATAATAAATCTCTTAGACTTTCTGGGCCATTTGATCTGTGTGACAATCACTAATCCCTGCTGGGGCAGCATGAGAGAAGCCATAAATAGTATATAACAAATGAGTGTGACTGCCTTCTAATAAAATTTTATTTACAATAACAGGTGGTGGAAGGTATACTTTGCTGACCCTTGGTACTCATTGCCAAGTCTCCCTTGGAGTGGGAAAAAATATCACTCTTAGTTGAGAATTACTGTTAAAAAATGACCAGGGCCACTATAGTCATGAAAACCTACTACATTGTATTCTGCATATTTAAAATAGTCTATGTTTAACATAGTATATATTTTAAAGGTACATCCTCTGACTAAAGGTGCAAAGAGTTTATGGAATCAAAAACTCAGGATATAAGCCCTATGAAGACAAGAAATCTTTAATTAGTATTCATCATTCTACCCTCAGGACTTAGCATTGTACCAGGCATTGAATGAGCTCCCGTATCAACAATCATTGGTTGAATAAGTGAGTAGAGAAAAGTTTCTAAAAATAACTACACTATTATATAGAGGTATATGCCAGTTATTTTCTGTGTCTTTTAAACACACTTTTATATACCCTTAGACCTTACAAACCACATTTGCCTTGGTTTGATATCTCCCTGTTAAGTTTATGCCAAATAAAGACTGATATACAGAGACCAGAAGACTGAAAGAGAAAGAAGAGATATGCCATATCTTTTTTATTTTCTGTTCCTGTGAACATTGCCTTTGCAAAGCTTTTTCATCTGGGCAGTGGCGCTTTGTTTCATTAGGAGAAGTTTCCACAACACTCCTAAAAGTGGACCACAGACTCCACTACAGAGGCATCTTGTCAGACATCTGAGTTCCAGCTTAAAGGCCTCCTCCTCGAAGCATCTTAAGATTTAAACATTGCAACCTCTTTCTTTTGTTCTTCATCCTTCAATTCCTGGTGTCAGGCATGTTGTAGATACTTAGTAAATATTTATTAAAGAACAAATGCAGCTGCTTCCCTACCTAAGGAAATGTCTTCTTGTACTTTTTTTGTATTTTTGATTATTTTAGTAACTAGTTAACAAATTTTTATGTTAAATTATTTTTGCTAAAGTAATGCTGTGATTTCTATACCCAGACTGAACTCTGAAGATGTAAGTGACAGCACAAATATGCTCAGGGAAACAAAAACATCAATGCCAGGAGAGTTCAAATGATTTAATTAAAAAGATGATTTTTAATTTTTTCTTGAAAAATTTACAGATATTTGTCAGACTAACCGTGTAAGCCATAAGGGCATCTGAGGGAAAGGAGAATGAGGCTCCTGAGCAAAAACACGCAGGGAAGAAATAATCTGGCAAATTTAGAGAATATGACAATGGTATGTTAGTTGGATGGGAGAGGTTAGTGTGAGCACAAGAGTGTTGGGAGTACATAACATTAGATAGTCTGAACTAGCAATCATTTATTCAGTCAGTGTGCTAGTTTTATGGAGTAAACAAAATAGAAAATGTCCCTAAAGACACAGCATTTTCAGTCTGCTGTGAAAGACTGACATTAAATAATTGATTTACGAATATGTATAAAATTAAAAATCCTTAAACAGGAATAAAAAATCAGAAAAATGGGATGACGAATTCATAAGAAAGCTAATTTAAAGAGTGGAAAGGAAGTCATTTTTGACAGTGTGACATTTAAACTAAGACCCAAATAAGAAAGAATTGGCCAGAATTAGGCAAGGAGGAGGAGAAGGAAGGGAGTTTACTCTTTAACTTTGGGCTATATCCTGTGGCTTGGTTAAGAGATGGAGTAGGGAGGTTGCACAGTCATAGTTGTGTTTTGAAAAGGTTATCTTGGGAGTAGAAAGGATAAATTCAAATGAGCCAGTTTGTGCTCAAAAACCACGTTGTAGTCAATTGATGATAAGAGATTTTGCAACATAGGCAGGTAAGATGGGAAGCCTATGAGTGCAGTTCTGGAGATTCTGGAGTAATGACGAGAATGTGGGAGATGAGGAAGGAGAAAAATAGTTTTAACAACTAAGTTTCTGAATTTGGTGGTGGCATTAAGTAATGCTACTCACCAAGATTAGAAGTATAAGTGAATAAAGGATAAAGTGCCTATTGTCAAAGTTAGAGATATGTCCATTACATAAAATTAGTCATTTATTTATATTCAATTTGATAACTTTGCTGTGTTCTGTTAGCTTGAGTTTTAATGGCAGAGGGAGGTGTTTTAAAATCTCTAAATGTGGTTATGGATTGTATATTTTTATTTGGAATTCTGACAGTAGAAGTTTTATGTAATTTCATTCTTTGCTTTTAATTACATATGAACTTAGAATCATTGCATCCAACTAATCCAAAATCCATTCACCACCTAATATCACTAATTTTATTTTCTATTATTTTAAAAACCCCTCTCTATTAGTCTCCTTGAGCCACTGTCCTTTGTTGTTCATGGGATATGTCTAACTCCTTGTTTAGACCCTGTGCAAATACTTCTCTCCCATCTTTCTAAACACTGTTTATCATCCATGACTTTCTGGAAGTGTCTTTTCAAATGTCAACTTATTGCAGAAATCTTTTCTCTGAAAACTTTATAGAAAATAGCATTTCAGTACATCAAAATCCATTCACTTGGCATGTTTTACTTTATTATCTAGCTGTTATCAATGATTTATTTATTTGTTTATTGCTTGTTGATCCTCATTAGAGTGTGAGCTTTCTGACAACCAGAACTTAGTCTGTTTATTCTCTATTGTATTCCCGGTGTCTGGCATGTTGTACAGTTAGTAAATATTTATTAAAGAATAAATGTGAATGAAATATTTTAACACTATCTGATAGCTCTCTTTAAGTGTATTAATAGGCTTTGTTTAAAATATATTTTGTATCATATTAAAGTAACCAACTGGGTGTATTTTGCAATGCAGGAGTCATTTTGTAAAACCTGGTGACATTTTTGCTTGCCAACACTTGGAGTGGGGGTGGTGCTATAGGTATCTAGTGCCTAGAGATCTGGGATACTACTAAACAAGCTGCAAGGATACCACCCCAAAACAAATAATTATTCAGTCCAAAATATCAATAGCACCACTGTTGATAACCCCTGATATAGCTAATACCACTTTGATTTTGATTAGAATTTTTTGTATAACTTTACATTATTTTACTTTCACTCCTTTGCTGTTTTATGATTTGATTGTAACTTTTAAAATAATTCCTAGATTTTTATTTTTATATTATAATTGAAAGTTATTCCTCTTACATTCATTTGATATATTTGGACTATGTTTTATATACTAATTATTTCTTTTTTGTTTTCTTATTTTCTGCCTTTTTTTAATAAAGAGATTTTTTAGAGATTTTACTTTGTATCAAATTACAATATACGGACAAAAATGCACATAAGTGTACAACTCATTAAATTTGAACAAATTGAACGCACGTGTATGCCCAGCCCTGAGATAAAGAAACAGAATATCAAAGGGCCACGGGAAAACTTGTTTCTTGCCCTCTAAAGGTTCACTGAAATATCAACTGAAAAAAAAAAAAGATTAATAGGTGAAAAGACACACAAATTTCTTAACATGGCTGAGAGCCATACAACATATCAGAACTCCAAGAAATGGCCAGATAGTTGACATTTTTATACCATCTCGAAGTTACAGAAAGAATGGGGGTTGGGAGCAGAGTCAAATACAGGTTATGATATAAATCGGGTTGTGGGGGCAGGATAGGATACAGGAGGAAGAGAAGAAGAGGCTTGGCTAGGAAACGTGGTCTTGTTATATAGATACATGTTACAGGTAGCAACACTCAGAGAAAATGGATAGTAAATGTTTTTGTCAGACCTTTAAAGATGATAGACTCAGATATTTTCTAGATCCAGACAGGAAAGGGCCTCAGAGAAAGCCCGGCTACTTGAATGCAAGTTCCCTACAGATGCAAATCTCTCCCACAAAAGACGGCTTTGCAGGGCTACTTCTGTTAGCAGACCCTCTGAACAGGCATCTTATCAAAGAAGTATACTCTGGGGTGAAATATTTTGGCTTCCTTCATCACTATCACTCCAGAAGCCCCATCACGCTTCCTTCTAGTCTTTAGACACAAGAGGAACTACATTTCAGGTTTCTAGCAGCACAAATGAGATTTGTCGTTGTTTGTACTTTAGATGAATAGATTTATAACGTATGTATCCTTCAAGGTTGTTTTCTCTTAAATATTATGATTGTGAGAGTTATCTTTATTTTTCCATGTGGTTGTAAGTTGTCTATTCTTGTTGCTGTATTGTATTTTACTTGTGAATATACTCCTGTTTACTTATTCAGTCTATGATTGCTGGGTGTGATAGTTAGTTTTAGGCGTTGACTGGATAAGAAATGCCTAGAGAGCTAGTAAAGCATTATTTACCTGTGAAGGTGTTCCTGGAAGAGATCGGCCTGTGAGTTAGCGGACTGAGTGGGTAAGATCCGCTTTGGCAGGGACCCCAGATTGAACAAAAAGGCAGAGACGGGAAGAATTCTTTTCTCTCTCTTCCAGAGCTGGGAAGGCCTTCTTCTGCCTTTGGGTATCAGAACTCCAGGTTCTGGCTTTCGGACTCTGGGACTCACACCAAAGACCCACTCTTCCACTCCCCACATTCCTCCAACTTCTACCCTGCTCTATGGCCTTTCACCTTGGACTTAGAGTGATACCATAAACCTCTGGTTCTGAGGCTTTTGAACTTGAACTGAGCCATGCTACAGGTTTCCCTGGTTCTCCAGCTTTTAGAAGCATATTGTGGGACTACTCAGCTTCCATGATCATGTGAACTAATTTCCTTAATAAACCTCCCCTCATCTATCTATCTATCTATCTATCTATCTATCTATCTATCATCTAATTTATCATCTATCCATCCATCCATCCATCCATCCATCCATCCATCCATCCATCTCTCCATCCATCCACCCATCCACCCATCCATCCATCTGTCCTAGGTTCTTTGCAGAACCCTGAATAATACAGTAGGCATTAGAGTAGTTAACACTTTGAGGTTATTATGAACAGCACTGCTATGAACATGAGTATGTATTATTTGATAAACCTATGTCCACATTTAATATAAGGATAGACCTTGGGGTGAAACACAGGTCACCCCTTATCTGTGAGGGATACTTTAGATGCCTCCAGTGGATGTCTGAAACCAGGGATAGTACTTAATCCTATATATATATTATTTTTTCTCCTATATATAAGTACTTATGATAAAATTTATCAATTAGGTACAGTACTTTTGAATTTTGTGGCCATTATTAAGTAAAATAAGAGGTAACAGAATGCAAACACTGTGATATTGTGAAAGCTAGTCTGATAATGAGACAGCTACTAAGTGACTCAGGATTCACCAATGGGTAACATGGACATGTGGATATGCTGAACAAATGAATGATTCACTTCTCAGCTGGCAAACAGCAGAGCATCATGAGATGTCATCACAATACTTAGAATGGGGTGTAACTTACCACACAAATTATTTACTTTTGGCAGTTTCCATTGAATGTATTTGGACTGTGGTTGACCGCAGGTCACCAAAACCTTGGAAAGTAAAACTGTAGATAAAGGAAGACTACTGTATTGTCAAGTAACTTTCCAAAGTGGTTATATAAATGTTTAATGGCATACAGACACAGTACGCAAATGGGTTGTACATATGACAAACAGTATACAGAATTCTCTGTTAGAATGCCACATTCTAACATTTGGCATTTTTCATCTTTTTTTACATTTTATACATTCTAGTGTTTAGATTTATATTACAACTGGCATTGCTGATGCCCAATGAAGTCAATACTTGTAGATACATTGACTATTTTAATAATTTTTTATCCAGATTACTATAACAATTCAATTTAATTTTTAAATTTTATTTATTTAAATTTCAACTTTTTATAGATACAGAAGGTATATGTGCAGACTTGTTGTATGGGAATATTGCATGATGCTGATATTTGGGGTATGGATCCTGTCACCTAGCTTGTGAACATAGTACCTGATAGGTAGTTTTTTTAACCCACACCCTCCCTCCTTTCACCCTCTAATAGTCCAGATGGTCTATTGTTCCCATTTTTATGCCCATGTGTAGTCAGTGTTTAACTCTCTGAGTGAGAACATTGTGTATTTGGTTTTCTATTCCTTTGTTAATTTGCTTAGGGTCATAGCCTTCAACTCCATCCATGTTGCTGCAAAGAATGATTTCATTCTTTTTTATGGCTGCATAGTATTTTATAATATTTAATGTGAAATATTTCTCTTCTATTGGGATGTGTAATTTTTTCTAATCAATTTACTGGCATTCTTTATATATTCTTGTAACCACCCAATGGATTTATCTTGTCCAACGCCCAAAAAAGCCAATGCACTGAGAACTGCAGGTTTTTGAAATAGAGAAAATGTTTAATAAATGTAGAGGCAGCTAAATGGGAGAAAAGAGATTATTACTCAAATCAGCCTCCCTGAAATTTCAGAGACTAGGATGTTTTAAGGATAATGTGGCATGCAGTGAGTTAACGAATGTGAAATGCTGATTGGTTGGATGAGGGATGAAATCATAGGGGCCGTCAAAGCTGTCTTCTTGCTGTCTCCTGTTCCTGGGTGGGATTGCAGAACTAGTTGAGCCAATTTACTGGTCTGTGTGATGTCAGGTGGCCCATCAAAATGCAGTGTCCGGAAAATATCTTGAACATCAGTCTTGGGTTTTACAATAGCAAAGTTAACTGAAAGAGCAAGTGGGGAGGTTAGAAAACTTGTGGCTTCTGGCCGCATGACTCCTGACCTATAATTTCTAATCTTGTGGCTAATTTGCTAGCTTTACAAAGTGCTCTGGTCTCCAGGCAAGGAGGGGGGTTGTTTAGTGAAGGGGCTGTTATCTTTGTTTCAGAGGTAAACTATAAACTAAATTCTTCCTTTGGTTAGCTCAGACCAAAATTAAAGACAAGATGGAGTCAGGTCAGATCTCTTTCACTGTCACAATTTTTGTATGTCATGTTTTCTCACTGTCATAATTTTTGCAAAGGCAGCTTCATTCTGAGTTTATCAAATATGTGTATTGTGAATGTCTTCTTCCTGTCTCTGAGTTGCCAAGGAATTGGTTTTTAATTATTTTATTTATCCTATTTTTTTGGTTTAGAGTATATGCATTCTATTTAAATTACTTTAATGATTACCCTTAAAATTTTAATATACACAGAATTCTATAGTCAATAATTTTCTCTACACTGTTCTCAAAGGATATATGTTGTATATCCATTCATCACCTCATGAGAGATATGCTATTTTTCCTAGTATTTTATTTATATCTTTGGTATTTTAGCTCTACAAATTAGATATTAGTATATCACTACTTTATATATTCAATGTTACCTAAAATTCACCCACATATTGAATATTTTCTTGTTTCAATTCTTCTGTGTTAAATTTGCTTCTGTCTAAACTATCTTTTAGAACATTTAATCTCAAATTTACCATATATAAGAATAAAATGGAGGGCTTAATAAAACACAGATTGTTGGGCACCAGCCTACAGTTCTGATTCAGTAGGTCTGGAGTTAAGTCTGTTAATTTGCATTTCTAATGAGTTCCCAGGAGATGCAGATCCTGTTGATTTGGAGACCATATTTTGAGAACCACTGCTTTAGAAATTCTTTCAGTGAGAATCTGTGGATGGTAAATGTTCTAAGATGTTGTTATTTGCTTTTTTCTTTTACTTATAATTGTCTTCTGCACCTAGCACAGTTCCCGATGCAATGTAGGCACTCAAATTTAAATATTAATTAAATGCTGAAACTGAGGTATGCTGTAAAATTGATTTTTAAGTATAAAGTCCTCACAAAATAAGTGATTGGGCTTTTTAAATTCCTTGTGAGGTTATAACATTAAACTTAAGCCACAAAATATATGTTCAATATTTTGAAAATAGTTCTTTATGAATTTGCCTTAAAGAGAGAATGCATTCTAAGGAAACATAGACGCTTTCTCATTCTGCACAGAATTACTTAAATGTTTCATTTTTCTCTTATGTTTATCTTAAAATCTCTTCTTGGTAGTATTTTACATCAGTTATATTATAGAATTCAGAATGGTTAAAAGGTGGGAACAGATGCAAGGTGAATTTCTGGAGGCAGTGATAAATGGTGGAAACAGAACATGATCAACATCAGAGTAGAATATATAAATAATGTAGATATTTTTATGAATTGCTTTCACTAAAAACTAATTTAATTTTATATTAAGAACTACAGAGTTTATTCTATAAGTAGGATTTGCAGAAAAATTTCTAAAAATGTTTTATATACATTATAAAAAATTATGCTTGCAGGGTGTTGTTTTTTTTTTTGGTGTGTAAATATTCCCTGAACTTTTAAACTTTTAAAAATCCAAGTATACTAGGACCAAGGATAGAAAGAAATTTGAAAAGAGAAATAATGACACAATGAGATTTTCTTTTTAAAGGCACATATTAGAGTTACAGGTCAGGACTTTATGGATTTTAAGAACCTTCTGGAAGGGCACAGTGGCTCATGTCTGTAATTCCAGCACTTTGGGAGGCTGAAACAGGAGGCTCACTTGAGGCCAGGAGTTCACAATCAGCCTGGGCAAGACCCCGTATTTACAAAGAATCAAAAAATAAGCCAGGCACAGTGGTGTGCACCTGTAGTCCGTGCTAATAAGGAGGCCGAGAAAGGAGGATCACCTGAGCCTGGGAGGTCAAGGTCACAAGTGAGCCAACATCACGCTACTTCACTCCAGCCTGGGAGATGGAGCAAGACTCTGTCTCTCCCTCTATAAAAAGAATCTTCTATTAGGTTATTAATAAGCTACCTGATTCAGAAACTACTAAAGAGAGAATAATTTTACCAAACCTCTTATCCTATCATAATTTAGATATGTTCATGTAGTTATAGGCCAATTATCTATATAGACTTTATCACTATCACATGATAATTATTTTACTATCCACTGAAATTTCTACATATAACGTTGTTGTTATTCTTAATCAAATTAATTTTAAGTTCATTGCATTTGAATATAATCATAATTATGAAAATTGCTATACATCACTTACAATTTACTAATGTGTTATGAAATTTTGTATAGTTATAGAGTAACTATTTTATACTTTAGAAGAAAATTTAAAAATAACATAGCAATCTTTTTCTCATTTGTCATGGAAAATTATTTAGCAGCTAGTTCACATTATGTAATGAACAGAAAAGATGAAGTCATTCTGAATATTGTTGGAGTATTTAAACAGAATTTATAAGAACACAGATAATGATAGTAGGATGAAGAGGCTAATATAATGTGAGATTCAAGAATTCAATGGCAAAAAGAAATGGTAGAAAAAATTATGTGCCTTGTGTTTCTAACTGAACAGAATTAAAGATTTAAGCCTGTCAGAAAGTCAGATATAACCAGGATCATAATAAGAAAAGTATAAAATGGATCATTTAATGAATTTTACTCAATAATTAATTCTTATTTTATCAGTATTTGTTTTGTACTGATATATTAACAAGAATTATTAGAAGAATTTATGTGGTTCACAAATTTACAAAGACTTTAACTTTTAGTTATTTTCACTTACAGTGTTTTATTTAGTTGGTAAGTAGATCTTATTATGGCATCATTAACTGTTGCAATTTTTTCTTGTTTTTTTTTTTAATGTTTCAAGACTATTCTCACCAAATATATGCTAACTCTAAATCAGTCAATAAAATTTTAAATGTAACTATTGAAAAATTTGAGATTATAGTCGTGGATTTTTATATGCAAAAAAATTATTTTATTTCATTGTTTTTTATGTGTCTCCAACAAAGGCAGTAGTTATCAGCCTACACAATAGTTGTTTTTGCTTTGTATTATACCCTTAGAATAGTATTCAGATAAAGGCTTTAATAACATATTGTCTTCTTCCTTCACCTCCTCATCTTCCTCTTCTTTCTCTTGCCTTCCTTCTCTTTCTCCTTTTCCTTCTTTTTGATTAATACTTCAGTTTGGATTTTTCTATTGACCTGACAAATAGAGGCTATGTATGCAATCACCTTATATATAAAATAGTCTTCACCCAAATTTACATAGGTAAGAGGAGTATAGGAGAATCCATAGTGAATTAGAAAGTGAAGAATCTCTTTGTTGGTATAGTTTGTATTAAAAATCACACCTCTATAATTTAGTTTGACAGATTAAATTTGGTAGTGCCAAAACAAAAAATGGATTTATGAAAGAAACCCACTGTGGTTGAAACATACTGTGATAATTTACTTTTTAAAATTTTCTCTTTTTTGAATTGTACATATATATGTACATAATTGTACATATATAGGGCAGAGTGTGATGTTTCAATACATGTATATGATGTGTAATGTTCAAATTATGGTAATTTGCATATCTATCACCTCAAATATTTATCCTTTCTTTATAATAAGAATATTCAAAATTTTCTCTTCTATTTTGAAATATCCAATATATCATTATTAACTGTAGTCACCCTACTGTACAATGAAACAATGAAACACTAGAACTTATTCCTCCCAAGTATGACTTTGTACTCAATGACAAACTTTCCACATTCCTCCTCTCCCCCATTTCCTCAGCAGCACATGGTAACCACTGTACTATTCTCTATTTCTAGGAGATCAACCCTTTTTAGATTCCACATATGAATGAGATAATGCAGTATTTATCTTTCTGTCTCTGGCTTATTTCACTTAACATAAAGTCATCCAGGCTTATCCATGTTGCCACAAGTAACAGGATTTCATCCTTTTTTTTTAAATGCTGAGTGGTATTTCAATGTGTACTTATATCACATTATCTTTACACATTCATCTGTTGATGGACATTCAGGTTGACTATCCTGGCTATTGTGAATAATACTGCAATGAACATAGTACAGAAGATATCTCCTTGAAATAGTGATTTCATATGCCTTCATTATATACCCAGTAACAGGATTGCTGGATCTTATGGTTGTTCTATGTTTAAGTGTTTTAGAAACTTCCATAATATTTTGTACTAATTAGTACAACATAATGGTTGTACTAATTTACATCCCTCTCAACAGTGTATGGTTTTCTCTTTCTTCACATTCTCACCAGCAATGCATTTGTTATTTCTTGTCAATTTGAAAATAGCCATTCTAACTGGGGTGAGACAGTAGTTCATTGTGGTTTTGATTTGCATTTTCCTTGTGATTAGAGATAATAGAACATTTTCTCATATACTTGTTGGCTGGTTGTATGTCTTTTTTTGAGATACGTCTATTCAGATCTTTGGTCCATTTCTAAGACAGATGATGATGATAATGATGATGATGATGATGATGATGATGATGATGATGATAATTTGCTACTGGGTTGAGTTTCTTATATGTTCTGGACATTAACATCTTGTCAGGTCCATAGTTTGTCAATATTTTCTCCCATTCTGTAGTTTATCTCTTTGCTATGTTGATTGCTTCCTTTGCTATGCGGAAGCTTTTTAGTTTGATGTAATCTCATTTGTTTGTTTTTGTTGCCTATGCTCTTGATATGATATGGTATCCAAAAATCCTTGCCCAGACCAATGTCATGAAGAGATTCCCCTACATTTTCTTATAGTGGTTTTATAGTTTCAAGTTTTACATTTAAGCCTAATCCATTTTGAGTCATTTTGAGTTGATTTTTGCAACTAGAGAGAGATCAAGGTCTAGTTTCATTCTTCTGCATGTGGATATCGAGTTTCCCATAGCCATTTATTAAACAGACTCTTTTTTATTCCCAATGTGTGTTTTTGGCACCTTTGTTGAAGATCAGTTGGCTGTAAGTGCTTGGACTTATTTCTGTAATAATTTACTCTTTAAAATGTCATTTATATTTCTTAATAGACATTGATGATTAATACAGTTCTATTAGGTACACCTTTACTGAATCCTTACTGTCTAATAGGCATTTTGGTAGGCACACGATATAAAAATTAAATAAGATATATTACTTCCAGGAGTTTGCATTTCAGTGAGGAAGAGTCAGACAAAGATATAAGCAAAATGTCCTATTCAGTCCATGAATATGTTCCAAGGGCTTCCCTCTCAAAAGTACTTTTCTTGATCATAGATCAATCTATGTGGTCTATTCTCTTTCTATCCAACCTAATTTAAGTGTCTTGAAGGAGCTAGCTTAACTTCACTTTACACTTTGTTATCTCTCACTTTGGACTTTCAGGTTGACTATCCTGGCTATTGTGAATAATACTGTAATGAACATGGTAGAGAAGATATCTCCTTGAAATATTGATTTCATATGCCTTGATTATATACCCAGTAATAGGATTGCTGGATCTTATGGTTGTTCTATGTTAAATAACCTCTTTAATCAATGACACTTGACGTTTTTCCCCTACATTGTTCTTAAAGTGGTAATAATAAAAACACTAATAACATAGTAATTGCCAAAGTCAATAGCCATGTTTTGACCTTTATCTTCATGGACATTTTGCAGTGTTCCATCATAGTTAATGATTCCCTTCTTTCAGACACCCTTTCCTTTGTTACCTTTCTTGTTACTGTATCTGCCTAGCTCTCTTTTCATGTGTATGAAAATTCCCATTCAGTCTCCTTCATAGGACACCTTTTCTCTGCCTTTTCCTCATATTTTGGTATTCTAAGTTTCATCCTGAGTTTACAGTTCTTAATAATTCTGTATACCATAACTACGTGAATTTGCCTACTCAAATGGATGCAAGTTCCACACAAATAATAAAAAATTCTAAATCTTTGCTTCTGACCAGACTTCTCTTTGAGATTTTATTTTTAAGTAAGATTTTAGTTAAATGTCTACATGTATTGCTAATAGCAATCTCTATCTAGCTCAACATATTCCAAATTCATCATCTTTCCTTCTTAATCTTATCCTATTTCCCTATTATTTATCTCAGTGGCATCAAGTTTTTAATCTAATCATTGAAGCTGGAAATCAAGAACCATCTCTAAGCTACAATATCCTTTTTTAAAAAATCATCAAGCTATGCCTCGTTACTCACTGAATGTTTCTACACATTTCAAGTCATTCCCGACAGAAACATTAATATCCATCTTGACCACTAAAACTCTTCAATATAAACATATTCTTGTTTCTTCATATTTATCCTCTGTGCTCTTGTCTATTTAAAATGCAAACTTTACAAAAACTGATAAAACATTTTTTTTTGCATAAAAGCCCTTTTCTCTGTACATTTGACACTATAGAATCCACACTCCTAACTATAAAGTTAAGTTATATGAATGTCTCTTTACTCTTCAGCCTCATATTTTGCCATTTCCAATCACACAGTATTTTAGGAGAAAAACTTCATGCGAACTGTGTCTTTCCTTTGCTCTCACACCACAACAACAATCAACACAGAAGAAGACTTCTATGACCGAACGTGTGTGGATTTTTCCTCACACGCCAAGCAGCAGGCATCAGCTGTATGTCCTCCCATCCATCCCTGACACCATCATTCTGGAGAAAGTGCTGGAGTTTCCACTTCAGACATTGCTCCACTTTAGACACCAGTGACAAGTCCAGGACTCCGGAACTTCTCACCAACTGGTTTCCAGTTGGAGTTTCCATGCCCCCCTCGGGTTTAATTAATTTGCTTGACCAGCTCACAAAACTCAGGAAGACATGTCTGCCAGTTTATTATAAAGGATATTACAAAGGATACAGATGAAAAGGTGCTTAGGGCAAGGTATGGGGGAAGAGGTGCAAAGCTTCCATGCCCTCCCTAGGGAAGTCGCTCTCCAGTAACCTGCACTGTTCAGCCATCTGGACACTCTCTGAACCCAACCTTCCCGGGTTTCTATGGAAGCTTCAAGACATCAGCATTCCTTCCTCCAGGGTATAGGCAGGACTTTTTCTGGGGAGGGTCTTAGAACCCACAATCAGAAAGATGGGGAAAGATTAGAGTCCTGCCTTAGGGCAGGTGAACGTACTGCAGGAGAGATTCTGTTTCCTGAGGCCTGTCCCTGAAGCCTAAAACATCCCTCATTCTAAGTAAAGACTGCAAGATGGGCTATTGGAGTTATGAACTAGGAACTGTGCACAAAGCCAGTGTATATTATAATACAGCACAGAGACTCTGTCCTGTAGTAAAACAAAATAGCTTATAATTATACACCAAATATCTTCTTGACCCCTGGCTTTAATCCTGATGTTTTATTTGCCAGGAGTGCTTTTCTACATATTCATCTTTTGGCTTATTTCAACTCATTCATTTAGCTTCAGCAGAGGCAACAATGCAGTTCTACAGGATTTATTATCTGTCTTTCATGGTGGGTTCAGAGACATCTTTTCATCCATTTGTTAAATCATATTTGTACAGTGATCATTGTATTTAACCCATTAAATGTTGAAACAATATTTACAAAACGAAAAGGGGGTAAGAACCGAAATAGGAAATTATAGAGCTTAATTCATATTTTCAGCACAAAGCACAGATCTTCTGATAGGTTTAACAGCCATTAAATGAAAACAAACAAACAAATAAATAAGGAGCAGGGAGGCATGTAACACAGGTGAAAGAGAGCCTGGCATAGAATTAGGTGTGGGAAGACAGATTAGAGATTCACTATGCAGGATGAGGGAGCAGGAACAAAGACAGACTCAAACAAACAAAAGACCATTGCCAATTTTGGTATCTGGATATATTCAATAGAACTGAGGTTTAGAACATAACTTAGGAGCTAGAATTAAAGAAGATGAAACAGCAAATAAAGGCAGAAGCAATGTCATGTAAGGCCTAGCATAACATTTTGAGATGTTATCCTTTAAGTATTGAAATATTACAGAGATACGACAACAAAAGAGATGACAAATTGAAATTGGACTGGGGTCTCTCCAGTCACTTTCTAGTCTGTATTTGAGTATATCTCAATTTAAAATAAGTCATTTTGTTAAATGTTAATAAGTCACATGATTTAAAAAAAGTAGACATGGTAAGAAGAGGGATGATTTACTAATATTCAAGGAGTGTAATTGACCTGAAGACAACAATGGCAAAGAATTCTTGCTTGGTTGAGAGGACTAAATATGCTTTTCATATTGCTAAATAGTAAGAGTGCATTAAAAAGTTTTTGGAGAATATATTAATTCTATTTTGGACATACTGAGTTTGACTTGCTTGGAACATGCAGATTGGTAACAAAGATGAGAGTCAGCAAAATAATCTGGGTTGGAAATTGAAATTTGAGGTGTCAAAGCAGACAGATGGATGGATGAATAGATAGATAGATAGAGAGAGAGAGAGTAAATTCACGAGATGAAATGAAAGTACCCAAGGAGTATCTATCAGTGGGAATGAAAGAGCTAAGAATGGATTTCTTGATGACACCAATATTTAAAAACCAAAAGATTAAATGTAGAAAATAGGTCATTCAGAAAATAACAAAGGAATTGTGCTTAAGGTCCTCTCAGTGATGAATGGTGTTTATATTTTCTGCTCATTAAGCACTCACCTCTTGAGTGCAATAGTCAGTGGAGGTCATGATTTAAAAAAATAAAATTGTTATAGCCCAATTCAGATGGGCTATAAAATCTGAATTATAATATAATTCAGATGTTATATTAATTTATATTATATAATATAAATAATATAAATCTTATAAGATTTATAATATAAATAATATAAAAATTATATAATTTATATAATATAAATATTATAATTTTTATATAATATAAATATTATAATTTATATATAATATAAATTATACATGTTATATAATATTTACAACATAATTCAGCTGTTATAAATATAAATATTTTATATAATTTAAAAACATCATAAAAAAACTAAAGAGTTTTTTTAACTTAGAAATGCAGAAAGAAGAGTGTTAGTTACACCAACCAACCTCTCCACTGAGAACTATAAAAGCTAGATAAAATATATTTAAATTATTCTAAGTGATGATGTCAAAAGATACTAAGGCAGAGAGAAATTGTGGATTCAATCTTCAAGGAAAAGGAAAGCCCAGTGGAGTGACTCATTAATTTGACTTTACCCTCAAAGTAAAGTGAAATTTCTAAAAGCTGCAGCCAAAAGCTCAAAAAGATAAACAGAACTTTTGGAAAATAAAGCTGGAGTAGAAGATAAACAAATAATTAAGAATTTTAGTCTCACCAAGAAAGAATTTTGCTAAACATAATAGGCTAACCAACTGATAGCGTATGAATAGCTACAACTTGGGAATAGGAGTATACCTCTTAGAAATGCATACCTACATGGCCAAAAAGATACATAGAAGAATACCCACAGCAGCATTATTTACAATAGTTCCAAACTGGAACAAGCCCAGTGGCCATTAAATTTGATGTATTCATACAATACACAATTTTGATATATTCACACAATAAAATGCTGTGCAAAACACAGCTATATGCAAACACCAAGATTTACTTTATTTGTACATATTGGAGAAGTAACACATGTCATAAGTCATGTTTAATTTTATGAAGTTTAGAACCTAGCAAAACTAATCTAGAGTGTTAGATGACAAGACAGATATTACCTTTGTGTTAACTTGATCCAGATAGTGATTACATGAGTATATTTACTTTGTATACTCTTTGTGTATGGGTTATTCTTTAATAATACAAAGTACATTACAATTATACATTTTAGGCTCATTTTCCATAAACTATTGGTTTTACTACTTAATGTCATATGTATCTTTGTCTTTATATATATATTGCTCAAAAATTTCTTGAGCAATGGCCCACAAGCACAGACAACCAAAGCAAAAATGAACAAATGGGATCACATCAACTTAAAATGCTTCTGCACAGAAAAGGATAAAATCAACAAAGTGAAGAGACAACCCATAGAATGGGAGAAAATATTTGCAAACTATTTGCTGGCAAGTGATTAATAACCAGAATATATAAGGAGGCCAAACAACTCTACAGGAAAACAATTAATAATCCAATCAAAAAATGCCAGAAGATTTGAACAGACATTACTCAATAGAAGACATACAAATAGCAAACAGGCATGTGAAAAGGTGCTCAATAGCACTGATGATCAGAAAAATGCAAATCAAAACTACAATGAAGTATCATCTCTCCCCAGTTATAATGGCTTATATCCAAAGGATAAGTCATAGCAAATGCTGGCAAGGATGTGGAGAAAAGGGAACCCTTGTACACTGTTGGTGGGAATGTAAATTAGTACAACAGCTATGGAGAACAGTTTGGAGGTTCCTCAAAAAAACTAAAAATAGGACTACCACAAGATCCAGCAAACCCACTGCTGGGTACATACCCCAAAAGAAAGGAAAGCAGTATATCAAAGAGATCTGTACTCCTATGTTTGTTGCAGCACTGTTTACAATAGCTAAGACTTGGAAGCAATCTAAGTGTCCATCAACAGATAAAAGGATAAAGAAAATGTCATGTATATATATATAAAATATATATATGTAAATACATATAATATATAAAACATATATATATATAACATATATAACATGTATACACACACACACACACACACACACACACACACACACACACACACGGAGTACTATTCAGCCATAAAAAGTAATGAGATCCTGTCATTTGAAACAACATAGATGGAACGGGAGATAATTATGTTAAATGAAATAAGCCAGGCACAGAATGACAAACATTTGCATGTTCTCACTTATTTGTGGTATCTAAAATCAAAATAATTGAACTCATAGACATAGTAAGTTGAAGCATAGTTATCAGATGCTGGGAATTTTAGATGGAAGTTGGGAAGGTGGGGAAAGTTAATGGGTATAAAAAATTAGAATGAATAATATATGCGATTTAATTGCACAACAGGGTGACTCTAATCAATAATAATTTAATTGTACATTTTAAAATAACTAAAAGTGTGTAATTTGATTGTTCATAAGACAAAAGACAAATGCTTGGGGGAATGGATAAAAAACAAAAAATAAATTTAATATCCAAGCCTGAATGTAAAAGTCATTTCATAACTCCAAAGCTTATCCCTCTTACCAAATATTAGGATTAAGCAAGTCACTATGTACTGGAGTGACCAGGTCCTCTTAATCACTGCCAGGGATTCCTAGCCAGTCTTATTACAATGCTGGGTGCTCGGAACCCACTGTTGGAAGGATGAGCTGAGGACAGACCAGTGACCTCAACTCTCTTGCATCTGTGCACTGGGCCTCCACAACACCTACACATCATTCAGTAGCCCCACAGCAGGGGGCCCAGGTCAGGGTCCACAGGCCATGTGCTTTTCCTGCTTTCTCATTGCAATCTCACTGCAAATTTCAGAATCTTTGTTGCTTCTAAAGTTGTCTGTCCCCTCACCCCCCAAAAAGAACTGCATGTTGAACAGGTGGCAGAAACCTAACATGTCCAAACTCAGTTGCTAATATTCTCAGTAATCCTCTCCATCTTATAATCTTCCTCATTGTAATAAATCAAATCTCACTGTGTCAGGTAAGTAGATAAAAAACCATTAATTTTTCTCATATATTCTCTTATGACTCTTCCCTTAGTATAATTTCAAGCTACACTGACTTTCTCGCTGTTTCCAAAACAGGCCAATGACCCCCTGTCTTTGGGATCTTTGTATTTCCTATTTCCTCTTTTCTTATCCTAGATATCTTCCTGACTTACTACTCCCTTGCCTCCTTCAGATCTCAATTTCAAATGACACTTAATCTGTTAGACTGCTCCTGGACACAAGTTTAAACTACAGCTAATTCTCCCACACTTCCTATCCCCTTCTGTTGCAGTTATTTTCTCAACATGCACCACTATTTAACATTCTATGTACTGTATTTGTTTATTGTCTGTCTTTTTACTGGAATTGGAATGTAGACTAGATGGAAGATTTTTTTCTTATAATCCATAATATATGTCTATTGTTTACAATAGTGCATGGCACATGAAATATGAATAAAATATATTGACCTTAATGATTCTATTATTTCATTTTGCTTGTTCCCCAGTCCCCTTTTGTGTTCTAAATTTTTTTCATTGTTCATATATAATTTTTCTTTTTTGCCTTCTTCATTAGAGGAAAGCATTAACAACTCCTTAGTGGTGGTACTATATTGTATTCAAATTATCTTATTTTTAAAATTAGGTTTAAGGTGTCTAGTTCAAGGAGATTATTGTCTGCTCATGTGTCAGTTTTTGCACTAAGACATTTTTAATCGTATGAATCCATTCTGTAGAATTAATGTATTCAATCCAATGCCTGTATATGCTTAATAAATGTTTTTATGAGTAAACAATAGAAAATTTTAATAATATTTTCATTTTCCCCAAATTTATAACAGAATCTAGAATCATTACTGTTCTCCTTTATTATAAATACTGCTCAAATATTTGGAGTTACTTGTATCTATTTTTCCCATATTTAATTTCTTATACCTTTGAACACAAATTAAACCTTAAAACTTAAATCATGTTTGCTGTTCTCTTTATTCCTTCTTTTTGAATAGTTCTGCTGATGAGGTTTTTACAAACTGCTGATAGCATATAGGGCCTCGATAGTTACTTAATGTACTGATAATAGGAAATTCTCCTTAATATCCAATATGGTTTATTTATAATATTAATATTTACAAGAAAATAGCAGCAAAATGTAGAATTTATTTGGTTCTAGTTCAGAGTTATACATACAAATTGTTTCAAAATACACCATAAACGGAAGGCTGAGTTCATTTTTAAAAAGCTTAATGGCGAAAGACTTGACTTGGAATTGAAGGAAGCATGAGAGGCATAAATGGGATGCTTCAATGGGGCAGAGCAGTGATGAATTAATTAGACATTCACATTCATAATGGAGAATTAACACAGGTCAAAAAGTATTATGTTTCAGAGAAGAAAGAGTAAAATCTAGACAGTTATTATTGCTTTATGGACACCAATTCTTGACTTGTGGGCTAGAGCACATGCTATTATTTCTTTTTGAATTATATGAGGTTAGAATGTATGTACAATGAATCATGAGGAATCTTTTTAACGATTTTTAAATACAGCTAAATAACAGGTAGTACAAATTTACTAAAGAATATGTTCCATCATTAAAGACTCTTGTAGAACAATCCTATGTGGATTATATTTAAGACAACTGTAATTTGTTGAAATTAATCCTCTCATTCAAGGGAGATGAAAGCTGTTATAAAGGTCCTTTTTTTCTGTTTAATTAGTCCTTGTTCCAAATCCTCCACATAGCCCTGAAAAATCTATTTGTACATTAGTAAAATCCAATAAAATTAAGGGGTGGAGATGAGGGATTGGAGGAACTAAAACCTGTAAAGAATAGGCATTAGGAGAGTAGATAATAGAGTCATGGATCTTTCTAAAAGTCACTGTGTTTTGGTGTAGAGGATGCTTTGGAGAGGAACTGACATACAACCAGCCCTGACTCAGTTTCAGGTTAAAGGTGATAGATATGTGCTTATACAGTTATTGATTAAGACTTTTAAAAAGTATAATGTTAATAATTTTTGTTAACACTTTCCTTATCTTTCACCTTTTAAAACATGTAGCTAAATTACAAACTCCTTGGGCATAAGGGTGATAATGCTACACTAGATGGCCCTGAATCTTAATTTAAAGCAGATACTAAGCATTTTTCCTTTCATCCTACAGAATTAAAATTTGTAAAGAAGAACAGTATTTGGAAATCATTCTTGTATTTTACATTTCTTACATTATCAGATCTTACAGGTAAGTTTCCCAGAAACCAGAAGCCATCCTCTAGAGAACTGGCTGCAGCCACTTTTATAAATTTTACTTCTCCTGGGGAAGTACAATATAATGCAATGCATTACTCTATGAGATTTGTTGTAAAGAGCATTTGGAATTTTCAAGATAAGTTTTTATTCCAGACACATCTTCATAAGCCCTTCCACTTTTCCAAGGGCAAAGAGTGCCTTGTATTTATGATGTTTTTGCATGCTTTAGAACTCAGCTGTAAGAAATATATTTCTTTTCAAGGAAAAAGCAAAAGAAGAGAGTGTTTAGAAAATACACTGAATAAATGCAGCAGCAAAACATTACAGCAAGGACTCCATGTCCGAGAAAGAGGGAATGAGAGAGGAGGCAGAGAGAGATACAGAGACACAGAAAGAGAGAGAGACAAAGAGAGAAAGAATAAAACAGATATTTGTGCTGAAAATACTAAAGATTAACTTAAAGTTGTATACATGAAATTTTCTAAGAGAATAGATCCTAAGTACTCTCACTACAAAAGAAGTGGTAACTGTGAGGTGATGGATATGTTATTCAGCTTGATTGTATTAATCATTTACAATGTATATCAAAGCATTAACTTGTTTACTTTAAATAAATACAATTTGTATATGTCAATTACACTTCATAAAGCTGGGAGGAAATTTAAAAAGAAGATATCTCTCTCCCAAGACAGAGTAAGAACTGTACCTTTTGGATGAAAGCATAGACTTTATAGGATTAAATATATATATATATATAGGTTTCACAAAAGGAAAATATTTCTCTATGTCTTGATTCAAACAATTTCTAAATTTCGAGTACAGAAAGGATTTGTCTCTGTGCCATCGCCACTGAATATTGAATTTTTTGGTAACGTTCAACAAAAACCAACTAGAAGAACAAAAGCTATCTACATCTTGACCACAATTATGATCTCATAATTCTAATACAATTTCTTTAAATTTTGTGTATACAAAAATTAGAACAAAAATGTAAAATTCATTTGGAAATCTTTGTTATCTATAAATATAACCAGTTATTTTTTAAGTAAAATAACATGTAATTTTTAAAGTGTCTAACAGCTTCTCCAATCTAGTTTGTCTTCCACGTGGTCCAAATATAACAAAAACACATTGTATTATATCCTAAATGAATATTTACAACACTTCAGTGGTGAGTCAAGTTAAAGTATGAGTGAAGAATCCTGGGAATGGTAGTTTGCATGAGGGAATGAACAGATTACAGAGCGAAACTGTATTAGAAGGCAATTTTGTCCAGAAGGAGGCTTGAGCTGAAAAACCTGCTTATTTGTTTTTGAAGTTGTCTCCAATGTCACTGAAATTTGCCATAAGTATTTACAAGCCTCTTTAGGCTTCTAGTTGCTCTTGAGAGCAACATTTGTGAACTTGAGAACATGGAGAAGTTCAATTGTCACAGAAGGGAAAAATCATTGAATTATTCTACAAATGGAATCAGTTTATTAGGACTTCAAATATTGGAAAGAAAGTGATTGAGGGCTAACACGACAGGTTTTAAGCTGCTAATCAAAAATATTAAAGTTAGAACTTCCTAGTCTGATTCTGATACTAACCAAATCTATGTTCACGAAGTTAAAGGAATTGTTGCAGTATTTTCTTAGCACCCAAAGATAGAGTCAAAAAAGTGTAGGCAAGATGTTACAAGCATTGAAAATCACTGTCTTTTGGAAGGTGATGGATAATAGAAAGTTGAGCAGAATTAATATAATGTTGAAATTAAAGTTCATTACTTGATGTAAGAAAATGTATAAAACTGATTACTACATATATTTATTAAGCACTTTTTAATATTTGCACATGCACTCTTGAATACTCATAGCTCTAGTACAGGTTCCATCTTGGCATTTTTTAATCAAGTGTTTGCATAAACAATGATAATGAAAACGACCATTTAGAGGATACCAACCACATGCAAATAACTGCATTAGATGTTTTTCTTATTTTGAATTCCCACAATTATCTGAGTGGAGCATCTGAATCTCCACTTAATAGATGATGAAGCCAAGTCTCAGACCGCTTAACTTACTCAATTTTGTAAAACCAAGGAGTGGCTAAGAAGTTCTCTAAACTTATCTTGGTATGAATCCAAAACCTATTCTTTGTATACAAAAGAGCACTGTTTTATAAATAACAAACAAGTACATCTGTCTTTATTTGCTTTCTACTTTATGGCAAGGATAGGCATGGGAAGCTACTTACAATATGTTTCCTCCTGGTTAGACAACAAAATATTTACTTTTATTTACATTCTAGCAACCTCTCATTTGCTGCCCTCTCATATTGGTCTAAGCCTCTGTGAGGAAAATAACTGTTAAGTTGCTATTTACTTAAGTGTTTGCTAGCACAGAAATATTATCATGTCTATTTGAGGCTGTAGCAACATGCTGGTAAGACGCATTGGTAAGAAAGCAAGCCAGAATACAATAAAAAAACTTAGTAATTCATTTGTTTTGTCATATTTCTATACTTTACAATTTCACACTGCAATACAATTGTTTAGTATCTTTTCTTTATAGTTCCTACGTGAACTTGATTATCTACATATTCTTGCAGCATGTGGAAGCCAAAACACATCCATGTTAAGTGACCACCTAACATCACAAGAGGATTTGGAGAATTTAGAGCTCAAGGCACATGTATTTCACTAAGTAGAGGATATTCAAGGTGGTTTTGTAAAGGTAGACCTACAACTCGAAAGAAAATGCACTGCAGGATATGGGGTTATGTTCTTAATATAGCTAAAGGCCATAGCTGATACCTAGTGACATAATTTCACACTATCAGTAGAACAGGACAAAATGATATTGACGTTTTAAAAATACTTAAGGTCAAAAATAAAAAAAAAGATATCTGAGATGTAGTCATTATTTTAGAGACAATCTTTAATATTTTCTAGCAAGACCATCCAAATTGAATGATCTTTTAACACCCGAACATTGTAATACCTACAAACAAAATCTAAATTAATAAGTTTATAATTGAATACCATAATTAAATAGCAGTATAAAAAGAAGTATAAAATATGACATGGTTTTAGATAAAAATACCTTCTAAATAATATAATAAACTAACTTAAAATGTCTAAAGACAACAGCTAAACCAAATGATAGCCTGGTGGCATGAAGTAACTTAACAATTAAAACATAGCTTCAATATACAATTTTAATGATTTCATTATTTCTATTATTAAAAATGAGTCGAAAACATGTCAGAAATATCTATTTTATTTTTGAAAATTTAATTTTACATTTTTATTTCAGGCAATGCTGTTTACACAATAAATAAAAATAAAGTATTTATTGCCGTAGGCAATTTATTCTGTGGTGGATAAAATATGTACTTCCTGATGTGGGGCCTGAGGCCCTGCATGATCTTACCCCTCTTGGTAGTTGTAGTTTCATTTTCTATTATGGATCAGGTTATATGTTTAAATAGCAAGCATTCTACTAGACTGTACCAAAAAATTATACTTTCACCTACCTGTTTTTTCTCTCTGTTACACCATGTTAATAGCAATTCAATAAATTCCTACCCTGTCTTGCAACTGGTGTCTTCTGGCTTTTGAGGGCAAAGCATTCTTTATTTATGTCTTTTTTTTTTTCCAACTATAAACCATGGTTTCTGCTTCTGTGTGAGGGCATCATAAAATTTTGTAATATTTGCATTCTGTGATGCTGCAGGATATTCTGGAAAATTCTGAAATGCCATTGTTTGGGAGAAAAATAGTCTTTAAATGACCACTACCAAGAACCTATTTTTTTTTTTTTTTTTAACATGAGCAATTTCACTAAAAAAAATTCCAGGAAAGTGCTTCTATATTTGCATTACAGGAACTTGCTAAACTCCTGAAGTTGAATCAAAACTATGTATATATGAATATCTGTATTTAGAAAGGTATTTAATAGTTTTTATCAGATTCTATAAAGGGTTGTTATACAAAATAGTTCCAAAAGCCATGGATACATTTCCCTGATTATTTATAATGTCTGCTGAATTACCTGATGTCACATATATTATAATTCTCACCTTTCCAATCCTTCTATCTATAGACAGCTTAGAGTCTTAAATCCCTACAACACAGATTAGCAAATTTTTAAGTTAGATAATTAAGTAAATAAGGCAGAAAAGAGGACAAATATTAAAAGTAAAATATCAGCATGTTGTTAATGATACAAAAGGGTTGCTCCTGTAAATAATGGGTATGGCTTTTCTGTTTACTGAACTCTGTTTTATAAAATTAATCCCTGTAAATAAGAATTTTATAAGATGAAAGAATAATGCTACAAATTTATAAAATTTGTTTGGCAATTAGTGAATTTAATCAATACAATTGTTTCCTCTTACCTGTGCTAAATGGAATAAGAAAGTTTAGAACTTATCCCATTAAAACGTTAAAATTTTTTGAAAGCACCACGTTTGTTAAAAAGTGGACTTCAGAGATAGATAAAGAAAACAGCAGCAATAAGTGTGCCCATAACTACTGTGTTCATATACTTTTGTTAATCTATATGATCAATATTAATTTGTTTGCAAATTAGTTTATACTACTTCTGTTATTGAAAGGATGTAATTTATTTAAATCTTATTTTTAAAATGAAGTACGAGAATAACATAATTGTTACTTCTACAAAACTGTCAACTTACTTAAAAAGACTTAGTAAAAATATGTTTCTAAAATCATTTGTATTTACCTTGATGAGAAAAAATCAAGTATAAATATTAACGGGATTTATAAAATCCTAGAATTGCTTTTCCTTCCATTGTACCAAGAGTTAACCAAGATGTTGTGTATGCCTTTACAATTCTTAAACATTTTTTGATGCCACTAATATATAAGTCTACATCTGCCAAAATATACTATCTTTTTAAAACTGTCCAAGTTTGAACAAGTGTCTGATATTCCATGTTTAAGTTTTTACCTTGCTTTTTATAATTATCATGTTTATAGGCTTATAAATATTGAAACCATAATTTTTGTTTATTTATTTTGGTTACAGTGTTTACTTTTAAAAATATGCCAATCAGCATTAACCATCCTTCTATCAAAATCATATTTCTCCATTAATTTGCATTTCTTTCATATATTATTGTTTTATGATAATATCTGTAAAATTTCTGAAAACATTTTGCTAGATTCATTCAAGCCTCTTCACTTCAAAGCAATACAAGCACACTGTTACATTTAAATATTCCAGACCTACTTTGTTGGTTGTAGGCATGTAACTTTGTTTCTGAGATCTCTATTTGGTTCCATTGATCCTTTTTTTTTTGAAACAGAGTATTACTCTATGGCCCAGGCTGGAGCGCAGTGACAGAATCTCAGCTCATTGCAACCTCTGCCTCATGGGTTCAAGCAATTCTCCTGCCTCGGCCTCCTGAGTAGCTGGGATTAAAAACGCACACCACCACACCTGGCTAATTTTTGTATTTCCAGCAGAGATGGAGTTTTACCATGTTGGCCTGGCTGGTCTTGAACTCTTGACCTTAGGTGATCCACACACCTTGGCCCCCCAAAGCATATGTTTCTTTTTATGCCAGTACCACACTGCTTTGTTTACTGCAGCACTGTAGTATAATTTGAAGTCAGGCAATGTAATGCCTCCGGTTTTGTTCTTTTGCTCAGAATTGCTTTTACTGTTTGAGCTCTTTTTTGGTTTTAGGTGAATTTAAGGATTTTTTTTTCAATTCTGTAAAGAATGATGATGGTAGTTTGAAAGGGCATAGCACTGAATCCGTAGGTTGCTTTGAGCAGTATGGTCATTTTAAGGATATTGACTCTGCTGATCCATGAGCATAGATGTTTTCTATTTGTTTACGTCAGTTATGATTTCTTTCATCAGTGTTCAGAGGTCTCATATCTCCTTGGTTAAATATACTTCTAGGTGTTGTGGTTGTTGCCAATATATATGTGTGTGTGTGTGTGTATGTGTGTGTATATAGGTATACATATGTATGTATATATGTGTGTGTGTATATATATATATATATACACATACCTATGTATACACACACACACACACACACACACCATGGGATACTACTCAGCCATAACAAAGAATGAAATCATGTCTTTTGCAGCAACACGGATAGAACTGGAGACCATTATCTTTAGTGAAATGACTCAGAAACAGAAGATCAAAAACAGCATGTTTTCAGTTATAAGTGGGAACTAAACAATGAGTACACATGGACATAGACAGTAGAAAAATAGACATTGGAAACTCCAGAAAGTAGAAGGGTGGGAGGCAGGTTAGGGATGAAATACGAGCTTTCCGATATAATCTACACTATTCTGGTGATGGGTACACTAAAAGCCCAGACTTTACCACTATGCAAAAAATCTGTGTAATGTAACTGCACTTGTACCCCTAAATCCACAGAAATAAAAAAATTAACTAAAAGTAAGCATTACATGTTTATAACAAAGTGTGATAATTTTCTGTCTATTCCTATGTAATAATAATTTCTATTCCATTAAGAAAAACATTTTTATATTTTAAATTTATTCTTCCAATATTTATTCAATGTTAATGAATTTTAAATTCTACTAGTTTGTGCTTTTCTCTCCCATTTTAAATATAACGTACTGCATTTCTCCTTATTCTATTGTGCAAACCCATGCCTAAATTCTAACACAGTTTTTGGATAATACTCAACGTCAATATATTTATGTATATATTGCATACAGCTGGGCCATTATAGTATATGACTTTCTGTCAAAATTTTTAATCTTTCTGAATTATCTGAGGCTTGCTTTTCTATGCTGTCTCTCTAACTGAACTCCGTATGTCCTGACAAATTTTAAACAGTTAATTGCATCATGTAATCTATTAATTTTTTTTTTTTTTTTTTTTTTTTTTTTTTTTTTTTTTTTGCTAGAAACCTCTCTCTCAAAGCCTCTGAATTCTTGCTCTAACTTTGGCTCAGTGTTAAGTATTCCTACTACACAAATCTTATTGTGGGACTTTCCTTAACTCTCCATTGTCAGGGTTTATTTTGCTTCTCTCCTGTGTTGGATGCCCTGTTTTCTTCATTTCCATGCCCTTCATTGACTTTCACATCCTTATTTCAATAGTTCATGTCATCCTGTTTCTGGAAAAATTTTTGGAAAATGTTATATGTAATGTATAAACTTTATATGATGTAGTATAATATTTAATAATATATTTTACTACTTCTACTTTTGAATAAAGTTGTTTAGAATTCTAAATTAGAAATAATTTTTTACCTCAGAACGGCTCCATCGTCTCATTTTCCTTGGATCTGGAAACTTATTTACTTAGATTTAGGGAATTTTTTTCTCCAATAGTTATTTTAAAATAGCTTTTTTTTATAATTTTAAATAATTCTTTTTGAATGATTAAGGGATTCAAAAAGTTATAAAATAGTATAGCAAATAAACATTTACCCAAGGAAAGATATTATGCAAAAATATTGTAGTATTGTAGCTGTACTGCTATGCCATAATGAGATTGCTGATGAAAGAGTATGTCTCTCATTGATGAAATTAGACATTGCTAAACTGCTCTTATTTTCCTAATTTGGTATACGAGAGTTGCTTTCTACATTCCTCCAAACACTTAATTTTGCTAGATATGAAAATTCTCCCAATATCAAGAGCAGAGATCATGTTCCATTGCTGTCTTAATTTGCATTTTTCTGATTGAGTTAGAACATCATTTATTATGTTTCATGCTCTTTCCTCTCTGCTGTGCAGCACTTTCAGTGTCCTCATATTAATAGAGCCAAACTCAGTTTCTAGATATGAGGCACAGACGACATTGATGTCTGCCCCATTGACATTTAGAACATTTTCTTCATTTCTGCTATGCACAAATTCATTTAGTTATGTGAGCTAAAGAAGAAACACATAACTTCTTTGGCTCAGTTATGTGTTTGGGGCACAGAAAAATACACATACATACACATGAACAAATATACATACATTTATACATATATACATATACTCATATTACATATACATATATTTCTGTCATTTTTCAGTGTTTTAAGCCATGTTGAATCAAGTATATATTTTTTCAATAGTCAAATGCAGATTTAAATATTTATTTTTATTTGATTAAAAATCAAATTATAAGTATTTGAATTTATAAAAGTTGAAGCTATCTAGTATAATTTATCAATGTTTTAAATCACCTAAAATTATTTTGATTTTCTCACCTGTAATATCTATTAATTCATAAAATTAGAGTTGCTATGTTTAGCTAATGAAAACACAGGATACCAGTTAAAATGGAATTTCAGATAAACAATTTTTATTTAGTGTAAACATCTTCTAACTGTGCCCAAATTTAACTGGGCACATTTATCCTGTATATTTTGTGGCAAAGTTAACTAAATCTTATTCATAGTAAATTTTTTGGCAAATATTACAAACATGTTTTTAACAGTTTCTTGAATATTTCTTCTCTGGTGGATTTTTCTTCTCTCCTATTATTTTCTAGTTTAGCAAAATCAGTAATTCAAAGGGAAGTGTATGCTTTTGAGTGTCAATAGCCATCCCAGATTATTACAATGTGTGACTGCAATGAGAGTAGTATCATATGATGACTAAGAGATTGCTGGGCTGAATTTTGTCCTCAATATTTAATAACTTTGTGAATGTAGGCATACTACATAACCTCTCTGTGCCTTAGCTTCGTCTTACGGAGATGAATTAGTATATATATTAAATATAAAATATATGGCTCAGAAACAGTGTCTCAGCCAGGCTTGGTGGTGTGAGACTGTAATCCCTGCTACCGGGCAGGCTGAGGTGAGAGGATTGCTTGAGTCAAAGGGGTTAAGTCCACCCTAGGCCACATAGCAAAACTCCATCTCTACAAAAAAAAAAAAAAAAAAGTAAATAAATCGTATTTAGTGCATAAATACTACTCTAGTATTAGCTATTTTTACATTCTCTAGACATTTTTTTTAAGTCTACAAATATGTACATATTTTTAAAATCATTAGAATGAGAACAGGAATCACTTAGTGATTCTTGGCTTGCCAGCTTAATACATGAGAGGGCACTGTGACAAGCCATCAGATTATCAACTTACAATTCTCTAGAATAAGAAAGTTTGCAAGCAGCATGTTATTGGAGAGAGACTTATTATGAGCCCAATTGTTATTTGTCTGTGATAGGATGACTTTGTATCTGAATACAGAAACACCAAAATATAACAATAAAATCTTCCATTTTATATTGAGATTTTATCTTATATCATATTTTCATGAATGGTTAAGAGCATACAGTTGAAATTGAAATATTATTCTGTCAGGTTCACTGCCTAGAGAATACCTTTCAGAGGTTCCTTGCCAGTAGCTCACTGACAAGTCAAAAGACTGATATCATTTAATTGCTGTACTCCCTTCTGGATTCATTTTTACAATATCACTTAAGCCCACATAATACCGTAACTGGTGAAATTCATGACTACTTAGGCGCAAAGTTTGGGAAACACCAGTCTCCAATAAGTTTTGTTGGAAAAAAATCTGAGTCTTAATTGAACCACACAATGAATATTGATGAGATATGCAGAGTTGTCATTTGGAAAGCTAGCTACAGTAGACCCTGTGCAATTTTCCTACAGGTATGAAACAGAGAACACAGACAAAAACCCACAGTGTTGTTGAAAACCAGGACAGATGTCAACGTATGTTCAAAATGGAACAGAAATTTTTACTGTGAATCAAATGCAGCTAGATAGAGAAAATGGGTAATGACATTTCCAACCTGTATTTTCTCTCTGGTTCTGTCTTTTTGTTTTGTTTTGGTTTGGTTTGGTTGCATTTTGTTTGGGTTTGATTTCCCAAATCTAGAGATAAGATCTCCCATAAAACAAAAAGAGAAAATGCCAACGTATGCTGATGAAAAAGGCTTATGTTTTTCTGGACAAAAATTAATCTTAAAAAAGCTGAGCTGCAGTTATTTGGTGCAGGCTGCTAGGTGAAGGTGGTATCTCCTCTTCTTTGTATTTTCTGAATGATACAGAAAAAATTATTGGATGAGCTACTAGACTAGCTATTGCCCGAATCCAATATCCACAGACACTATCACACTACATTTACGATCGCTACCCCTATTTGAGCTGCTTTTCTGTAGGCAGGCTCTTCTCCTATTTCTCAGCATGTATTGTGATAACATTTAAAGATTGATATTCTATCTTAATAAAAATAAAAGGAAATATATTTGAGGGAAAGTTCCAACTAGGCAGAATCTGCTTATAACTGGCTCAGAAGAGAAATAAATAAATAAATAAAATTCAGTAGGATCCTGAAATTAAGTGTAGACACCGAGAATAGAATAAATATTATGACATGTTTCCCCAAAGCTTTCTTTTCTAGTAAAGTAAAATATGTAACTTATGATCTAAATATGCAGTATAAAATATGAAGCTAATAAATAATGGAATAATCAATTATTCTTCTGTATTTTATATTCTACTCTTTCCTTTCTATTTATTTATAATATTGGTGCCTGCTCATCCAATCTCATTTTCTCACTGTTGTTCTTGTCCCCATTGTTCTTGCTTTTGATCTCCATGAGTATTTTTTTAAATTTTATGTTTTAAGGGGTACAAAACAATGTTTTGATTTATTAATACAATCTCGAATCGTTAAATGAAACTGATTAACATATCCATCATCTTAAATATTTATGACTTTTTGTTGTGATAAAATTTGAAATTTACTCTCTTAGCAATTTTGAAATGTACAATGTTGTTATCTACCACATTCTCCATGTGGTACAATAGATCTCATAGAAAAAAGTCCTTATTTCTTCGGTCTAATTGAGGCTTTGGGCCTTTTGACCCTTATCTTCCCTTTCCCCCATACCCCTCTGGCCTCTGGTAAACACTTAGAAAGTGTAACATATCAGATCTATGTATTTGCAATTCACATTAATTTTTCAGACTCCTACTGATAAATATTGGCCTGTTTGTGGTCTAGGATTATATAGTTTTTTGGGAAATAAGCAATGGATCAACCTTTTCACCTAAGTGACAAAATTCTCTCATTCATAAACTTTCAGTTTTGGATTTATTTTGCTATTTTTTAAAAAACACATAACTAATTGTTATGAATACATATGCACGAGATTAGTACATTTTATATTTTACCTTTTTGTAAAACAAAACCATACTTATGTAGTTACAAGGGTGAGTTTTGAAAATTTCTATTTTTTTCTAATAATATTTTTGCCTTTTTTGTAATATATAATAGAAAAAATTATGTTTTTCTGGGCAAAATTGCAAAGTGAATTATATAAAATAATATCTGACAATACTTCTTTCATACAGTACAGGACTTTTATACAGTCTCTTTTTTCAGTAAATCCTTTTATACAGAATGAGACTTAAGATGATCAAGTGTTATCTGTGAATGTGAATAATCAGGCTCTTCTATAACGAAGGTAAGATATGAAACAAATATGTGTGTGTGCATATATGTGTGTGTGCATGTGTGTACATACACAGGCACTTAGAATGCTTGCTTAATTTTAGATCACCCTTTCACAAATTCATTAGGTTCTCTGAGAGATATTATTTTTTAATATCTATTCAAGACAATTTAACATAAATAACTTTGAAATGAACTGTTCTTCAAATATGTCATTGAAAAGCTTTAAGAGTTCTGCAACACCATCTAAAAACCAGTGTAGCCACTGAAGACCAAAAATGTAATGACAAAATAATATCTATGCCTCCTCTCTTCTTCTGAAATAATAATGATTATGTATTTGGCAAACATGCAGAAATGTTTCAAAAAGGACATTTGAAAATAACAAAAGGTCTACACAAAATTTATAATGGAGAAAAATATTTGTGGAAATGCTATAATTTACTTCGCAATACTGTATAAAAGTTTTTCAAACTTTCTAATTTTTATTGTTACCTCTCCATCTTTCCAGTTGTGTGATGATTGGCTGGTTATTGATTGAAACTTTCAAATCTTACTTTCTGCTTGTGAATGATAAAAATAACAGAAATTACTTCATAAATGTGATTTAAAGTGAACTGAGCCAAAAGAACTGAGCAAATTTCTGACTTGTAAATTATCCAGTATATGCTTATATTTATGTGTATTTTTTAACTTTTTATTCTTTTTCTTTACTTATTTATTTTAAATCAACTTTTATTTTAAGTTCTGGGGTACATGTGCAGGTTTGTTACATAGGTAAACACATGCCATGGTGGTCTGCAGCAAAGATCAACTCATCATGCACTTTTAAGGCCAGCACCTATTAGCTGTTTTTCCTGATGCACTCCCTCCCTTTCCCCTGACAGGCCCCAATGTGTGTTGTTCCCCTGCCATGTGTCCATGTGTTCTCATTGTTCAGCTCCCACTTGTAAGTGAGAACATGCGGTGTTTGGTTTTCTGTTTCTGCATTAGTTTGCTAAGAATAATGGCTTCCAGCTCCATCCATGTCCCTGCAAACACATGATCTTGTTCCTTTTTATGGCTGCATAGTATTCCATGGTGTATATGTACCACATTTTCTTTATCCAGTCTATCACTGATGGGCATTTAGGTCGATTCCATGTCTTTGCTGTTGTGAATAGTGGGGCCATGAACTTATGCATGGAGGTATCTTTATAACAGAATGATTTATATTCCTTTGGGTATATAGCCAGTAATGGGATTGCTGGGTCAAATGGTATTTCTGCTTCTAGATCTTTGAGTAATTCCCATAGTATCTTCCACAATGGTTGAACTATTTTACATTCCCACCAACAATGCAGAAGCATACCTTTTTCTCTGCAACCTCACCAGCATCTATTGTTTCCTGACTTTTTAATAATCACCATTCTGAGTGGCATGAGGTGGTATCCCATTGTGGTTTTGACTTGCATTTCTCTAACGATCAGCGATTTTGAAATTTCTTTTTTCATATGTTTCTTAGCCACATGAATGTCTTCTTTTGAAAAGTGTCTGTGCATATCCTTTGCCCACTTTTTAATGGGGTTGCTAGTTTTTCCCTTGTAAATTTGTTTAAGTTCCCTGTAGACTCTGGATATTAGACCTTTGTCAGATAGATTGCAAAAATTTTCTCCCATTCTGTAGGTTTTCTGTTCACTCTGATGATAGTTTCTTTTGCTGTGCAGAAGCTTTTTAGTTTATTTAGACCCAATTTGTTAAATTTTTGCTTTTGTTACAATTCCTTTTGGTATTTTAGTAATGAAATCTCTGCCAATGTCTATGCCCTGAATGGTATTGCCTAGATTTTCTTCTAGGGTTTTTATAGTTTTTGGATTTATATTTAAGTCTTTGATCTATCTTGAGTTAATTTTTGTATAAGGTATAAGGAAGGGGTCCAGGTTTTATTTTCTGCATATGGCTAACCAGTTCTCCCAGCACCATTTATTAAATAGGGAGTCTTTTCCTCATTGCTTGTTTTTGTCAGGTTTGTTGAAGATCAGATGGTTGTAGGTACAGTCTTATTTCTGAGTTCACTATTCTCTTTCATTGGGCTATGCGTCTGTTTTTGTACCAGTATCATGCTGTTTTGGTTACTGTAGCCTTGTAGTACAGATTGAAGTCAGGGAGCGTGACTTCTCCAGTGTGGTTCCTTTTGCATAGGATTGTCCTGGCTATTCAGGCTCTTTTTTGGTTCCATATGAATTTTAAAGTAGTTTTTTTTTCTAATTCTGTGAAGAATGTCATTGGTAGTTTAACGGGAATAGCGTTGAATCTATAAATTACTTTGGGCAGTATGGCCATTTTCATGATATTGATTCTTCCCATCCATGAAATAAAAAATATAATTGAGTCCCATCATCATATCATGAAAATGTCTTCAAGAGAAAACTAGTAGCTGGGCACAGTGGCTCATGCCTGTAATCCCATCACTTTAGAAGTCTGAGATGGGCAGATCACTTGAGGTCTGGAGTTCAAGACCAGCCTGGCCAACATGTAGAAACCCTGTCTCTACTAAAAATACAAAAGAAAATTAGCTCAGCTTGGTGGCAGCCACCTGTAGTCCCAGCTACACAGGAGGCTGAGATAAGAGAATTGCTGGAACCCAGGAGGTGGAGGTTACAGTAAGCTGAGATCTCACCACTGCACTCCAGCCTGGGTGACAAACAAACAAACAAACAAAAACTAGTTAGATGAATATTATTGCTTCTATTTTGAACCAGTAAATAGTTGCCACTGATAAATTGACAGCCATGAGTCTATCAAGAATGCTCTTGATATATTATATAACACAACATACCTGTTCACAGGGGGAAAATTATAGGAAACAACGTTATGTGTACTTCTTGATTTCATGATACAAGACAAGCACAAAAGCACCACTCATGCCACTGAAAACACTGGACCATGAACCCTTGAGAAATCTTTGCCTCCTTCATCATGAGCAATCTTCCTTCAGTAGTCAAATGCCTGTATACTCAAGACCAGCCTGGCTAACATGGTGAAAACCTGTCTCTACTGAAAATGCAAAATTAGCTGGCCTTGGTGGCTCACGCCTGTAATCCCAGCTGCTTAGGAGGCTAAGGCAGGAGAATCGCTTGAAGCCGGGAGGTGGAGGTTGCAGTAAGCTGACATCGTGCCACTGCACTCCAGCCTGGGCGACAGAGACTCCATCTAAAAAAAAAAAAAAATGCCTATGTACATGATGTCAGTTCCTTTGTGCCCTGACTGCATCGTCATTTAGCAGTGAACAGTGTCAAATGGATAGGAATTCAACCCTGCAATGACAATGACAGGCTGTGCAATCATCCAGCTGATGATGATGTGAGTACTCCTGGAATCTGGAAGCATTCCCTTTGCATCCTTTGCAGTGTCACAGATACTGAAGTAGGCAGCTGGGTAGATGCTAATACCCTGCACAGACATGGTAAAGCCTTGGTACAGGCCCTTAATCCTATTAAATTTGTAGATCTTAACCAGACAGTCACCAAGGCTTCTGAATTCCCTTTCAGCTCCAGCTTTACCCACATCCATTGGTAGATGGGTTCAGACAAAATCAAGAGGGTACACAAAACACAAGGATGTGGCCCCAGCACACTGCCTGATGCCAGGTTCCTTGCAACATACTGCCGAAAGTGGGTCCTCTTGTCCACACTACCCAGGAAGATCTGCTAGTACTTATTTTGAAGGCAAAGTTGAGAGCGTGGGTGGTGAAGTATCTGATGACATTGGCCAGGTTACCGCACCAGAAGGACAGGACTCTCTCCTCCTTGGGAATAGGGACCACAGTCTATAATGCGCTTGTATTGCTTATCTGTGGTAATTTCCTTGGTGGCATGCTGCACCTGCAGCAGCAGCTTGAGCCACTCGATGGGTGCTCCTGCTGCCTTAGAGATGGCTGCGACCACCCCACCTGCCAGGAAGTCCCTGTTGAAGGACACAGCATCATCTGTCATGTTGAAAGGAAAGGGGAAGCAGGCTGCTGCGAGATGGGACTGGGCCAGGGACTCTTTAAATTCAGGGCTGGGAGGCCTCATGTTACTTCAGAGTGTAAGTTTGCTATTTATGGGACACATCTAAGAGTTTCCAGAAAAAAATATGGGACTGCAAGTCTCCTGAAATATTAACATTTGTAGTATTAATATATTATCTTTTTCCCTTTTAAGTTGTGGTAATAAAATATGGTCCTTAAAAGCCTGCCTTTTTGATATTTGTTGTGACATGTTTGATTGCCTAACATGTGACCAATTTTACTTAAGGATTCTTTCGTATTTAAAAAGTATGTGTATTCTGAAGTTGCTTCATGCTATTCTAAATATACTGATAAGATTAAGCTTGTCAATTTTTCTATTCAAGACTTTTGAATGTTTTCTACTTTTCTCTGATATTAAAAATTTTGAAAGAATTCAGTTAAAATTTTCTGTTTTGTTTATTTGGAAATATTTTCTTATGGCTCTACCAGCTTCTTTTCCTTTTAGCAAAAAAAAAAACAAAAAAAAAAAAACAAAAAAAAACACATCGAAACTGTGTTTTTACATGTACACAAGTTTAAAATCATGGTATTTCTCTTTTTTTCACTTGAAGTGACATACTTATACCTGGTAATAATTTTTCATGTTAAACATGTATTTTCCTAATATGACCACTTCAGTTTTTTTGTTTCTATTGACCTAAAATTTTATTTCTAATCCTTCCTTGTATGTATGAGCTTTATAAGAATCTCATGTAAATAACTATATTTCTTATAGCTAATCTTGCAGATTTTATTTTGTTGGTTTTATTTGCTTTTTATTTATTGTCACTAGTCATAAAATTGGGTTATTTCCACATATTATTTTGTGCTTTCTATAAGTCTTGATATTTTGCTTCTTTTTCTTGCCTTTCTTGCCTTATTTCATACTGATTGAGATATATTGTTTTCTTCATTTTATTTTTTTCTCTCTATTCTTTTGGAGATTATATCCTGAATTTGTGTTGTCTTACCCTTTGGAGGATTAAATTTATCAAAGTCTAAAATTAATCAATAATCACCCATTCTTAAATTACTACTAGAGTTTACGAGACTGCTTCAAAAGCTTTCTCTTCATATATTTGCTATTATTGTGCAGCATTTTAGCTATATTTCTCATTTTTGTCCTACTCACTAAATATTGTTTTTGTCATTATTTTTAAGGACAATGTTTTAAATTTATTCATACATTTCTTTTCTGTAGCTTTTCTCTGGCATTATTCTTTTTCTTTCAGAAATGCCATAACTAGGTTTTGCATGTAATGTATGACCTCACTTTCTGTTTGTTGCAAAATGAGTTTAGTTTTTCTTATTCTTGAAAGGTAATTTTAATGAGTATACAACTTATCTGAACTTTGGATGTATCCTAACTGTTTCCATTGTTTTGTTGACAATTCAACAAACTTATATTGACTTCTATTGTTCTCCTCAGTTGGTAATCTGTCTTCTTCATATATCATCTTTTAGTTTTTTCATTTGTTGAGCCTCAGTTTCAATATAGTATCTAGAGATATATTTATTTTTATTTACTTCTACTTTAGATATTTTGGGCTTTGAATCTGAGAATTGGTTCTAGAAATTTCAGTTTGAGAAAAATCTCACCTAATATTGCTTACCATTCTTTTTATTTTGTAATTTCCAGTTTTAAAAGTAACCACCCTATCCTTGAGGCTTCTTATACTCTCTTTCATATTTTTATATTATTGTATCTCTATGCTGTAGTATGGAAGCTTTCCTGAATTCTGTTTTCCAATTATTCATTTTCTCCATTGTCTATAACTGTCATTAACCCTCCTATTGAGCAACTAATATTAATTATTATACGTTTCAGTTCTAGGAGGGCCTTTTGTTCTTCATTTTAGAATTTGCCCAGTATTCTAATATAGACTGTGTTTATGGATTTGATTCTTGTCAATTCTTGTTCATGCTGATTTACGTCTTCATGACTTTGGAATTTTTTATTATGTGCTACGTCTTGCAACTTTATTTTTGTGGCCCGGCCTAAAGGGTATTCTTCTAGATTCGATTTGCTTGCTTCTGCTATGTTCCTGAAGACAAACTAAATTAATGGCATACAGATTTCAGTGCTAGAGATGCAGAATGAATACTGAGCCTGTTACACACAAAATCATAGTCCTGTTTTTAGTAATTCTCAGAAGAAACATTTAATTTCCATTTTCTGCTCTATTTGCAGGTAACCAGACTGAAGAGTCTCATTTGCCTGTATTTTAATCACTTGGGATATTAAGTTAGGGGGTTTTGGTTTTTAATATGAAAATCCATAGAGCTTTACATTTTTTGAGGTTCAAGCTTTGTCTCCTGTAATTTGCCATGTAGCCCTTAAAAATGCATGCCCTAAAACACAGGAATTAGCAGATGTCTCTAAGGCAAATGCTTATTTGTTTCTCTGAATTTGTGGTACCCAACAGCACAAATTGTAATTACTTTGTAATTTCTCTCAATTTCTTATCATCTCAGTCCTACATTTAAAACATTTAAATATACATGCATATATGTGTATATGTATGTATGTGTGTATGTGTGTGTGTGTGTGTGTGTGTGTGTGTGTGTGTATAGCACCACTTTTGAGATTCTATGCTAAGAAGTTTTTTTTTTTTTTGAGATGGAGTCACACACTGTTGCCCAGGCTGGAGTGCAGTGGCAAGATCTCGGCTTACTGCCACCTCCGCCTCCCAGGTTCAAGCAATTCTCCTGCCTCAACCTACCAAATAGCTTGGATTACAGGCACCTGCCACCACGCCCAGCTAATTTTTTGTATTTTTAGTAGAGACTGGGTTTCACTTTGTTGACATTCCCACAAAAAACACAAGTAAATAAATAAATACACCATGTAAAATAATTCTAGATCATCAATATATGCTCTTTAAAAATACGAATTTAGAAATCACTAGCTTAATAAAGGAAAACAAAACAAAATGAAACATAAACATGTTAAAGCTTAAATTAAATAAAAATGTAAACCACATAGCAGAAAGTAAAAATAACTTAAGTATATTGCATATTACAATGTAGTTTAAGACATTTGAATATTTGATGAAATAAAACATTTTATAAGACTAATTCAATTATGAAACAGTATCTTAATAATCTTAATAAACTTAATAAATAATAGGTTAATAAATAATTTTCTTCAACATACAATTGATGCAGGATATTTTCTTTACCTTTTCTTGGGACTCGTGACAGAGGTACCTCGTTTAGTCAACCTGCCCCCGTCTACCCTTTGCAAGAGGGAGCCTGCGAGCTAATGAGTGCAGTAACCTGAGCGAGTGCTTTGGGAATCGGCAGGAAGAAACCCCATTTACTCAGCTCTCCAAGCTCAACCCCTTGTTGGAGGAAGCACATAGGTGAGGGAGTGTGCGATCTGACTGACCATTTTTGGGTGCTGGCAGGTGCAAACTCAGTGTAGGCCACGCGGCAATGACCTTGTGGAGGTCCCTGTGACCACTGAAGCCACAGAAGTCACGTTACAATGATCTTTTTGCTCTGCCCTCCACAGATGGCTTAAGTGTTAATAGCTCAGTGGGAGGGCAAAGAGGTAATGTGAAAGCCTTCTTTTGGGTATCAGCACTCATAGCTCTCTAGCTCTTGTCCTGCATCTAGGAAAAATGAGTTTGCATGAACAAATTGAAGGATGGTGAATGTGGAGGATTTTATTGAACTATGAAAGTGGCTCTCGGTGGGAAGGGGAGCAGAAAAGGGGATGGGACAGGCAGGTAATCTTCCCAAGTCTAGCAGTCTCTGGCTAGACACTTCTCCATCAAGCCATCCCTCTGTAGTCAAGTTGCTTCTTTCTAATGTCCAGCTGCTTCTCTGCTTCTCTCCGACTGAGTCTGGGGTCTTTATAGGCACAGGATGAGGGATGGGGCAGGCCATGTGTAGTTTAGGAAAAGACACTATTTGAGCAGGAAAACAGGGATAGAAGTTCTCACTTTGGACCATGGGTTTCAGGCTTTTTGGCTTGAAGGTGGGGTTTTGCCAGAGACCCGACCCTGTCTGCCTAGAATTTCTCTGCCCCCTGTCACTATCACAATAACCGATTAGGTAATATAAAAAATTGATTTATAGAAATAAATAAATATATCAATATGAGAATATTAGGAAGAAAACTTCTCTGCCTATGTAAATAAAATTTATATCTGTGATTGAAGAGCTTTTTAAAAGAAAATGGAGAGATGTGTTTGCCCAAAGAGCAGTTATTTCTCTAGTTCACCACCTCTGGTGTATATTTGCATGTCACTCACCAAAGTGTGAGTAATAATTTGTGGGTCCTGTGGTTTATCATGATTCTTTCTTTTTTTTTCTATATTCTGAATGTTTATCTTGGGTATTCCTTTCACATTAAAAATATTTCCAACTAAACAATCAAGCAACTGTCACTTACCAACAGAGCTAATACCTAAATAATTTAGAAAATTTTTTTAAATATTTTTTCTTAATATCTAAGGGAGGAAGCATAATTTTTTCCCTATTAATATAGTTTTTAGTTTGCTTTTTTTATTTTGAATCATACGTTACCATAACAATGAGTACATTGTCTCTTAATTTATTAATATACTTTCTTCTTTCCTTGCAAATGTAATGAACAATTATTTACATTTGCTTGAGTCTTTTTTTCTACTCCATAGGTCACTTTATTTGAGCTATTGTTGAATACCACTATTTTCCCTCCATAGAGTTTCTAAAACATGGGTGCCAGGCCACACACATGCCTTCCTCTTGAAAACAGACTAATTTTGAACGGGTGTGTAAATTACCTTAAAAAATGTGTAACGGTATTCTAAATTTCTAAGTTGCATTTCTACTTTAATTTGTCTTCCATTGATTTCTTAAAAAAACACGGAATTGTTTGGTAATACAAATACAAAAATTCTTTTTTTTTTTTTATTTTTTTATTTTTTTTGAGCAGTAGCAAGATTTATTGCAAAGAGTGAAAGAACAAAGCTTCCACAGTGTGGAAGGGGACCCGAGCGGGTTACCCACAAAAATTCTTATATTTAAGTTTGTAGTTTAATTTTTGACTTCTCACAATTGAGAATAACTATATTCTTACAATAAAAATGATTTTTAAAGAAAAGTGTAAGGACCATTTTTAACCCTGAAAGACATTTAAAAAGTAATACAATGGAGATATTTGTTAATACTTATTTACACAATAACCCAATATTTTTCTAAGTTAAAAAAATAAATCTATGTGCATTGAGTCTTTTGAAACGTAGAAAATAATACAAAGGAAAATAATTACTCATGATGATCTCTCTACTTGAAAAAGTTTGTAAGCATAGTTACATACTTTCCCAGTCAATTCTTTTCTGTATTTTTGTGTACATTTTTCCTGTATTTTTAAAATAATTTAAATTTTTTTTATACTTGTTACTTTTTTTTCCACACTTTTTTTGTATATTTTTACTTTTAGAACATTGAGCTAATTATATTTATGAGGTTTTGCAAACTCTCATTTTCCTTTGGTAGATATCATATTTTGAATAATTATCTTATTCTTTTTTCTTTCCTCCACTGTCCACAAAGGGAATCTAGATTTGTCCCATGCTCCATACTTTTGATATTGCTAAACAACAAAAACAGCTAAGGGATTTGGAAACAACTCTGATTGGGGATTAGGGGTTAGAGAGATTAAATGAGAGGGAGAGACAGAGAGTGAGGAGAATAGAAAAAGAGAAAAGGAGAGAGAAGAAGAAAAAGGAGAAAGAAGTGGGGAAAGAGGAGGAAGAGGAAGAGAAATTAGGTTGAAAATTGGCTTGGTAAGGACTGTACTTCGGCTCAGAGAAACAATAGGTTAATATATTTGAAATGTTTGCAGAAAATAACTCAATTAATCAACATGACTTTAAAGATGAAATGTTAGAAACACTGAAAATCTTCAATGATCCATTTGCTTGTGAAAATATAGAAATTGAATTGTAGCTTCCACTGTTTGCTGTAAATAAATTTTCTTGACTATTTTAATTCGATGCATGGCAAACTTTGTGTGACTTTTCTTTCAACCTCCACATTCTCTCTTTTTTTTTTAACCTATATTTTAGAGTTAAGAAAGCACACACAAATGACTTCTATACTTGGAACCTTTTACAGGTCTTCACCTGGTCAGTGTAAAACTTCGTCATCCACAGCACCATGCTTTGCAATTCTTAACCATGCACATAGTGATCTCCTGGTTCTTACATTGGGTTATTAATAAATAATTAATTACTACACCCGCATTTTTAGGGACATGCTTAAAATACAATTGATGCTGACAGGGCAATTACGAGCGTGTCTTAGAAGATATGCAGTTTTATGATTTATTTGTTTAAAAGTCAATCCTTGCAACTTTTCTATTTTGGGGGTTACTTTTTATTTTTATCACTATTAAAATAACTTCAGTCATTTTTATTTTATTTTTTTGAGACAGAGTCTCGCACTGTTGCCAGGCTGGAGTGCAGTGGCGCAATCTCGGCTCACTGCAACCTCTGCCTCCCAGGTTCAAGCCATTCCCCTGCCTGTCTCTCGAGTAGCTGTGACTATAGGCGCCTGCCACCATGCCCGGCTAATTTTTGTATTTTTAGTAGAGACGGGGTTTCACCATGTTGGCTATGACGGTCTACATCTCTTGATCTCGTGATCCGCCTGCCTCGGCCTCCCAAAGTGCTGGGATTACAGGCATGAGACACTGCACCCAGACAACTTCAGTCATATTTTTGAAAATTGACTACTTTTATTAATAACATTAAGATTTTTAAAATGTTTTTGAAGTAATTTTTTCTTATTTTAAAAATAAATATAAAAATACTATTAAAATATTTCACTACTCAAATATTTACTTCAAAACACAAGCATCATATGTTAGCAAAACGTGAAGGAAAAAGCTGGGAAGTATATTGTAATGATGAGTTTCAGTCCTGAATTGTGCAAAAATCTACCATCTATTTTAACTAAATAATTTTTGTAATCATATAATCTTCTGTATCATTATATTAATGCATTATTACTAAGTATGTTTTTCTTGTTTTAAAAATCTCTAGAAATTAAATATTTATAGCTCATATATCAGCATAAATTTCAATATAGCATAAATCATAGAAGTAAATCAAACTGTTAACACTATACATCTATGCGCTGGCAGTACATTTTTAGAAATACACAAATATATCTACATAATAAATAGCATTATATATAAATATTTTCAAAATATTTGAATATACAAATAAATCATTGTATGGAAGAATTCTTAAAACATATTTTCTTAATCTTCTTCTTCAAAAAATTAGTTTCTAACTCCAGTCGTAAGTGTACTGTTTCATCCAAGACAGAAAATCACCTTTCTAATTTTACATATTTCTCATTTTAAGTTAGACTTTTAATTTCCATATCTTAAACACTGATCTATAAAGGTTTTAGATTTGTGTTCCTAATCTAGAAACTGAATTGACTGAAACCTTAAGGTGTTTATTATATTATATTATATCATATCATATTATACTATAGTTATCACATCTTCACACTAATTCTGATTCTTTGCATATATTTTTCTAATATATAATAAATTTTTCATTACTTACAATATATACCAATTAAAAATTTATATAAATGTTTCATTACTTATAATTTATATAAATGTACTTACATGTATTTATGTTCTTGAGAAAACTAACCAATTGGTTGTTTAAAGATATTTTTTATCTTCCTTAAAAAGCAAGAAAATTCTGTTTATTATGTAACACTGTGGTAATGGTAATTATTTCTCCACTAACAACAGATGAAATGACAAGAGACATTTCATTCTCTGCCACAGAAAAGCGATTTCAGAAAACCATACGTTTGACAGTTCCTCATCTTATTATAGCCTCACAAGTACGAAGTAGGTGTTACATATACAGTAGGTGCACAAACGCTTTAAAATAAAATAAATTGATATTGAGCCTGTATTTTGAGAGCCATAGTCATGGAATAAGGGAAAGTAGCGTGTAGTTCCCTTCTGTATTCACTTTTTCATTATTGATAGATAAATAAGATAGAAAACAAATGTATACACATTCAATATATCAAGTGGTAAAGGGTGATGTTTAGAAAAGTGAATCAGGACAAAGGGAGAAAGCTTGATAAAAGGCTTTTATATATGTGCCTTATGAATGTGTGTGTGTGTTTATATATGTATAGATGATATATTATTTAATATTACTATGATGCCTCTATTATAAAAATAGCTTTTGCATCTTTATGCTATCCTCTTAACCCTTCTAATTCCCATCTGGGAAGAGGTCAAGCATTCGTTTGAGAAATAGCCAATGGTTCTAAATTTCTAACCTGCTAAGAAGCATTCAGATTCTGAAAACTTGAAATCTCACCCAAAGGTGTAGTTTAAGGGCAATAGTTAGATTTATATGCTTTTGGATTTCTTCTGAATGTATCACCAAGGCATAATACACTTTACTAAGGCCTGTAATGCTTCCAAATACTGGTGTTATGTGTAGCTTCAGGTCATATTTTCTATTACAGGAGATATGAGAGTATAAAAATTGCATTGCATAGTGCATCAATAAAAGAACACTGTGAGCTTTATCTTATCTTACAGAAATTTCCAATTTGAAATGTGCATTTTGTTGTGAAAATGCTTTAAAAGTTCACAGTACTTTCTGGCTCTACTGTCTGAGTTATACCCAAGCCATTTTAATGTAGGCTTTTGTTCTGGTTGAAGATCTATGAACCAATCTGGTGTTCTGCTAAAGGGGAAACAGAGGGGAGTAGGGCCAAGAGCACACTGCTGCTGATAAACCAAAAGCAACTCTTGAAAGCATTCTGGTAAGAGATGCAATGAAAGAGTATACCAATTTTCACTGTAATACTGTTTTTCCAAGAAGGAACAATAAAATAATTTATTATAAAATCTCCTAGCTTACTTCCTCAGATGTCAACTTTTAAAGAAAATTTCTATCAGTATTGTCAAAACAGCATAGCATATTCTATGGGGCTATTTACTTCACATTGAGAAGAACACCAAAAAGAATGCAACACATCTGTTTTATTTTTTTCTTACCCCTTATCAGTACCAGCTTGGAAATAATTTTATCTATTCTTTTTTTTTTTTTTTTTTTTTTATTATACTTTAGGGTTTTAGGGTACATGTGCACAATGTGCAGGTTTGTTACATATGTATCCATGTGCCATGTTGATTTCCTGCACCCATTAATTCGTCATTTAGCATTAGGTGTATCTCCTAATGCTGTCCCTCCCCCCTCCCCCCACCCCACAACAGTCCCCGGAGCGTGATGTTCCTCTTCCTGTGTCCATGAGTTCTCATTGTTCAATTCCCACCTATGAGTGAGAACATGCGGTGTTTGGTTTTTTGTCCTTGCGATAGTTTACTGAGAATGATGTTTTCCAGTTTCATCCATGTCCCTACAAAGGACACGAACTCATCATTTTTTATGGCTGCATAGTATTCCATGGTGTATATGTGCCACATTTTCTTAATCCAGTCTATCGTTGTTGGACATTTGGGTTGGTTCCAACTCTTTGCTATTGTGAATAGTGCCGCAATAAACATACGTGTGCATGTGTCTTTATAGCAGCATGATTTATAGTCCTTTGGGTATATACCCAGTAATGGGATGGCTGGGTCAAATGGTATTTCTAGTTCGAGATCCCTGAGGAATCGCCACACTGACTTCCACAATGGTTGAACTAGTTTACAGTCCCACCAACAGTGTAAAAGTGTTCCTATTTCTCCACATCCTCTCCAGCACCTGTTGTTTCCTGATTTTTTAATGATGGCCATTCTAACTGGTGTGAGATGGTATCTCACTGTGGTTTTGATTTGCATTTCTCTGATGGCCAGTGATGAGGAGCATTTCTTCATGTGTTTTTTGGCTGCATAAATGTCTTCTTTTGAGAAGTGTCTGTTCATGTCCTCTGCCCACTTTTTGATGGGGTTGTTTGTTTTTTTCTTGTAAATTTGTTTGAGTTCATTGTAGATTCTGGATATTAGCCCTTTGTCAGATGAGTAGGTTGCAAAAATTTTCTCCCATTGTGTAGGTTGCCTGTTCACTCTGATGATAGTTTCTTTTGCTGTGCAGAAGCTCTTTAGTTTAATGAGATCCCATTTGTCGATTTTGGCTTTTGTTGCCATTGCTTTTGGTGTTTTAGACATGAAGTCCTTGCCCACGCCTATGTCCTGAATGGTATTGCCTAGGTTTTCTTGTAGAATTTTATCTATTCTTTAGTTTCTTGCTGTTGCCTCTATACAACCTATTGGAATGATATTAATTCTAGTTGATAGCATATTGTTTTTCCTGGGTCATGCAAAGGTCTCCATTAGTAAGACAGATATTTCTTGAAATATTAATGAAAATAACCCTAGAGATTATTTCATTTTACCTAATAAGATAAATTGAATTATAAATGAATCCAAAAATAATTAGTGAAATATAACACTATTAGGAGGAAATAAAAATAAGCTAATAGGAAACAAAAGGAGTATTTCAGTGTTGTCTTTATGTGAATCAGTGTTACAGCCTCAAAGCAAGAACATATTAGACATATTTAGTAAATAAACTAATCCCTTGGCATAATCAGAAATTTGTAGGATTTATTTACTCTTACAATGCCTGGAGTATCAGTCACAGGAAATTAAATATACAAGTAAATGTGCAAACAAATTAATTTATTAATTTCTTCAGACATGCACATGGCTTTAATACGTTACGGTGACCTAGAATTTGAAAAAGTGAATAAATCTCTTCAAGATTCTAATTTTTATACTGCCTGTATAATTTTAATTCAATTCTATAACTTACGTGTGTATTTTTTTTAGATTATATTCTACTCAAATGCCCAAAACTATATCACTCTGGAAATATTACATATATGCTTACTAAGAATCTATATAGTTTACACTAAACATTTGCTTCTTCTTCTTGTCAGAATATTCTAGTCCTGGGTTCTTTTTAGCCTTTATCACAGAAAATATTTATCTTTATAAAAAGGGACAATTACAATTAAGTAAAATAGTAAATATGTGAAGCATTTGGATTTAATACCACTGAAACAATTAACCAACATGCTATTTTCAATTGCTTGTTTGCATTACTTCCTACTTCTATAGGCATACCCCATCTTTAAATCTCTAGCAAGAAGCATACAAAAGTATAAAAGTAATATGAACCATCACTGCCTGAAAGTCAACAATAAACAGATCAGCATTTAATTGAAGAATGGCATTCTAATTCTTTCACTGAGTGACCTTGGGAAAGTAATAGCATTAGTTTTAGTTTTATTTTCTTAAATATTTTCTTTAAATATTTGCTTAAATTTCTTAAAACAGTAATACAGTATAATCAAGGATTAAATTTAAACTCAGCACACAGACTGGCACAGAAAAAGCACTCAGAAAAGGTGAATTAGTCATCATCACTCCTTCATTACAAAGTAACAGCTATATACTGATGTGCCCCTTCCAAAACGTGTATACTGAAGCCCTAACCTCCAAGGGGATGGTATTTGTCTATATATCCTATAAGGAGGTAATAAGGTTAAATGAGGTCAGAATGGTGGGGTCCTAATTTATCGATAATAGAACTGGTGTCCTTATAACAATAGATACCAGAGAGCTTGTTCCTTCTCTCCTCGTGTGTCCACAATGTAGGTCATGTGTGCACACAGCAAAATGGCAGCTGCCTACAAGCAGCTCACTGAAAACTGGCTGTGCTGGGATCCTGATCTCAGACTCCCAGCATTGAAAAGTATGAGAAAATAAATGTTTGTTGTTGGTATCATCCATCTATGGTGTTTGTTAGGGCAACCTGAGCAGCCTAAGACAGTAATGCAAAGAACACATAAACAATATTGTGTGCTCACAGTTATCTTTCAACGAAGAGAAATTTGTATTGTTACTTTTTTGACCTATCAAAGAAAACAAGCTATAAGGATGTATTCATTAAGACTTTACAACTACTATTACATGTGTAGTTCTTGGCCCTGACTCTGGACAAGTGATGCTACCATGTCCTGGGGTGAATTTAAACTAGGTTTTAGGATTCTAAACTAATCAGCAAAATTAAACCATGTATTTAAACAACCACCTAAGAGAATATACTGGAACTGATAGTTGAAGTTTTAATGAATCTCTAAATAACAGGCCTCTTTACTGTCCTTGCTTGGAATTAATTGAGAATTAAACACAGAAGTCAGACAGATGGAGACCAAATTGTCAGCTTTCGTGCTGATAAAAAATAGATCAAAGGGGTAAAGGACATGGCTTAGATTCACAGCCAAATGGACTTGAGAACCCCTCCTAGAATTGGGCCAACTTGTTTACCCAGTCATTAGGAAAACAGGAAAACTGCAGGCTACTCCACCAGAGCATGACCAATAAGCTCACCACAGGCTGAGAATGCAGGCTAGCACCCATCTGTTTGTAAGGCAGACTTGCTCCGAAGGGGAGTGTTCTTCCAAACTCATGAGTCAGATAACTCACTACTTCTACCATGGGAAAATACAAGTGAAGAGCATAGAAAGGGAGAGTGCAAGGGGTATTCCTCCAGCTAAAAAATCCCCCCTTAGAGAAACCTGAGTGGGGATGATTGTTTTTCTTAAGGACAATATCGTGTGGTGGGGAGGATGCACTCAAACTTGGAGAGATTGTGTCTGTCTGGCTCACACTACAAGTGCTCTACTCATCTGAAGCTTCACCTGCTCTTAGAAGTTCCTTAATTCTGCTTCTATTTCCCTCTTCCTAATTGTGGTTAAGCGACTCCTTAAAACAAGTATTTATCTTCATCATCCAGGCTGACAGTGTTTTACGTGACTATTCCATTCTTGTATTGAAACTCTTTGTGGACAGAGACTGAGGCAGTCTCTTTTATTGACTAGTACAGTGCCTAGTATATAGGCACTAAATAAATGTTGAATTTAATCTGGTGTTTTATTAAAACAACATTTTCTTTAAAAAGTACTAAGCAGAGATTAAGAACATGTGGAGTTTGGACCACATTCAATAAAATGTTCATTACCTAAATTTTTTTTGTAGTGCAACGTGGATTTCATGACTGCCACTGACTGCCTCAGCTCAAGGTTTGACTGTTTAATTCTATCATAAACATTGTCCTGTGTGCTGCATGAGTCACACAGTCTTAGACATTTCAAGTACTTTTTTTTTCTTTCTGACAAATCTATGAAAGCAAATATGGCAGGTGAAGAATGAAGTATGACTGAGTTAATGCTTCAGTAATAAACTAGCCCATCAGCGTCTTTAGTCCAAGAGGCGAACAGAATTTTTAACCCTCTCAAGAATTGTTAGTGATATTTGAAATTTGTTACGTAAAATTTTGTATGTAACCTTTTAAATAAATCTGAATTCAATACACAATTTGGGAAGAAATGTTAATGTTGTCAAGGTCAGAAATAGCAGCAGGTGAAATTACAAAATTCTTTAGAATAATGCTTTTCTTTTACATTATCTTGAGAGTAGGACACTGGATCTTACACTTTAATAGTCTCATCTGAAGTGGTTTAATATAATTTACTAGCCCCTACAACTATAAAGAGGCATAGCTAACATTAAGGGTACTCTTTTCAGGCTAATTATTCACTGTTTTTTTTTTTTAATCTTGCTTCTCATCTTAATGTATAACTATGATAATTTTACTCAGAGTGGGGCCAGCCTCTATACAAATTCAGATTTTGAGCAGGGTCAACAATTACACTTCCTTTTCTCAGTTTAGTTTATTCTATTAGTTCCTGAAGAAAACATATGAATGTTGTTCTAAAATTTAATCTCTTTTCGGAGAAAATAGTAAGGATAACACAATTTACCTAATTCCTATTTCCACATTTTTCCAGTCATTTTCTCCAAGAAAAAAAAAAATGTCATTACCTATTAGGATAATAAAGCATAAGCATAAATAAGTTATTATATTTTCAGGGTGAATTTTAATATTTATAACCAAACACTTATATGTTAAAGTTTGATAAATATATATCACATAAGGAAAAATAATATTGTGATTTTGAGATGTATTCAGACTAAGATTTGCCATTTTTCCACATTGAAAACATGCTAATATACTACTTTCCTCAGCTTTCAATTTCTTTAGAGCCCCCTGAGAATGAGATTATAGAGGTAAATTGGGTTGTCCAAGATCAGTATGCTTGTATATTAAGTACCCAAAATATAGGATATAAATGCCATAAAATTATTGGGTGTTTTACAAAATAAAGTAACCCACAATTGAACAGAGATATAAACTTTTTCAGAGCGGGAGTCTTCCATTAATTTATGGTATATCCTTATGCTGAACAGAAGTCTTGGCAGTTAAAAGGTGCTCAACAAATATCTGTTTGGATAATCTCACTAATTTTAAGCATATAATACTGAAAATTTGTGTACAATGTACAAGTTGTATGCTGATTAGTATTTTCTATGTAATTTTCAGTGAAGTACTCCAATGGAAAAACAATTACCCCAAAATACAGTAAAATCATATGCAAGAACACTAGGCTTGCTTCAAAGAGCATACCACGTACAAAAAATACAGAGTAAAATCACATATGCGTATGGGTATATAGGCACTCTTTACTTACTGGGTCTGAGAATCTTTTGATATGAAGGGTGAAGAGCAGAAACAAAATTATCTCTGACTAAAACCAATCAACCATGGAAAGTATCACTTTTAAGACAGCTGGATGTAGAAAATTAGAAAATCACAGAATCTTGGACTTGTAAGGCAACTGAGAATGCAGTCTTTTTATTTGTCATCATTCATTGCATAATGTGTGAGGACTGAAGCCTCTGGGTGCATTGCCAACCAATTTAAGTGGCGTCTGGAGCCTGTCAGTGTCTGTCTACGGTCAACTTTACCAAGTGAAGTGGCATGCTATAACCATTGGATAAATTAGGATGGCAACACCTGAAACCCTTAGTCAATCTTAACAGTATTCAGAGAGACAGAGACATTCTGTGACTCCTGATGTAGTGCAACAGGAAGTACACATCACTGCCCATTAAATTAGCCGTGCCAATAAATCAAAACTGATCTCACCAAGCCTCCTGCTCCAAAAGTTTAAAAGGAATACAAGGAAAAGAGGACCGCATTAAGTCACATCATAGAGAAGCAGTTAACCAAATCCAGCATGTGGAGAATTCATTAGAACAGATATCCTGAATTCTTTATTAAATATATTTCCAGGAAAAAGAAACAGTAGGGGGAACCTATATATTTAAAAAAGGGAATGAGAGACAAACATATTTGAGCACTGTTTGATGGGGATTCCAGCAAACCAAGAGTAAAAACACACTTAGGAGACAAGTGGAGAAATCTGAATTCTGGCTGGATGTTTAATGATATCAATAAACTATTGTTATATTTCTTAAGTGATAAATTATTCTTATATTTTAAAATTAGAACATTTTCTTGAGAGTACATAGTCAAATATTTACAGGCATGATTTTCTACCCTTATAATCTTAAAATTATTCAATATTTTATTTGCTTCAGAGACTATTTTTATTTGTCATTGTTGCAAATCTTTTCATATCCAAATGTTCACTAAGGCTGGCAGGTAATCTTAACTACAGTCAGAAGTTGGCTATGGTGTTGCTAATGGGCATCATAAGATGAATTTGACTAGAGCCAATGATTCAAAGATTTTAAATATGTTTTTTAAGTTATTGCCAGATTAGTGGTAAATATTCTATTTATTTTTAAATTGAAGAAATAATTTGATAGTCTTTTTTTTTTAACAGGGGTTGGGGAAGGAATCTCTGTGAGAGCTTTTAGCTCTGAACTCTCATCAAAATCTTTAGCAGTGTTTAGCACTTTCTTTGTATACGTTGAAATGTGACCTCCATTAATTATCAGACAATAAAATTCAAGCAGTGAAATAATGCAGCTACAATACTCAAGGATAAATTAACTAAGTTGTGAATTTTATATCCTGTGTGGGTGGTAAGCAAAAATTTGAGGAATAATAGCATGTGCTCATGATTTACATTATGTCTCTCAAATCAGAGATCACATGCTAAATATACTATCTAGAGGTAAAAATGCCCTTCAAACCCAGGTACTTATGTAATTGTGGGTGCTTTTCTAACAGTATATATTTAACAGGATAAAATTAATATCGATTTCAAGCCGGTCATAGTTCACGGAAGGGCAAATCCTTATCACTTTGTATTTAATTATCATTTCTGAATTATTCAAGCCCTTTGTTCTCCTGCTTCTTTTTTTGTGGCAATATGTCCCTAATAATTATCATGTCTATCTGATGATTTTCTTAAAAACGAAAAAGAGCTAAGGCACAAAGGTAAACTTTATTATTGTTCTAGTAAAAGTTTTATGAGGTCAATAATAAAAGAATTAGATAAAATTAGGATTTAATGACTTCAACAATCCTTTCAATTTTTTCATTTTTTTTTAGGTATCACAATTACTATAGTTTCTGGAGTGAGCAATTCTCTTTATGGGAGTGTAGCACAGGGTAAAAGGGGCCATTACGGTCATGATAGACAGGTGCTTGCTCCGCAATCCACTGTGTTCAATTTACAGTGTTATTAAATTTTCTGAAGTCTCAGTTGCCTTATTTGTCACATAAGTATAAAAATGATTTCACAATACTTTTGTAAGAAGTAAATAACTTCTTGTGTGTAACATACCTAGCAAGTGGTTTCTGTCCTGTATTATAACAGGTAAGAGACAGTACCTGCATTCGAGTCCTCATTCTGACATAGATTTTTCACAGCTTTGCAACAGTTGAAAAATATACCTTTGCCTCAGTTCCCTTACATATAAAATGAGGATAATAATTGTACATACTTTCTGGAGTTGTGATAACATTAACTGAGTTAATACAAGTAAAATGCTTAAAATAGTGTCCAAAACATAGTCATAATCAGGAAACACAAATTATTATCATTATAGGTATTGGCAATCAATAAATGTTTCTTTTCATCTAATTCCCCTTGTCTTAAAAAATAAAAGTTTTGAAAATAATGATAATCACCAGTAGTGCATCCTCTACTTTTCCAGTTTAGTGCCATCAAATGCCACTAATAAGTCAAAAAAAAAAAAAAAAAAGAGAGAGAGAGAGAAAAGAAAAATAAAGCTATATTCCTGAGCAACAAGACTGAATCTATAGGGTTTTCCTAGAATAAATTATTTTCACTTTAAATATAAGTACTCCGTTATTTTTGCATTTTTCAATATTGGGGGTTAGGCATATCAATATATTTTTTGAAAATTTTTGGTAAGCATTATAATAATCTCTAACTGTAATATACGCGAATGATTGTCTCAAGTGAACCTATCAATTACATTCTGTGCTTTGTGTCAAAGACAACTTGGATTTAGATGAAAGTATTGTACCAAGAAGTGCATTTATTGTAAAGAGAATTGGCAGCAGCATAAACAGCTTTAAATGGCCCTATGCTGTGGAAACCCTCGAAACTCCCCCATAAAGCAGCTGGTTCAACTTGCAAAGAGGCTGGCTGCATCAGCAACTGGCTGTAATTCTACTGTGAAGACCTATCCATTTAGAGAGGCTTCCAAACCACCTGTGAAGTCTTATAGAATTACATTTCCAATAGCTGATGAAATATTCATAAGATACTGCTGGGAACAATGGCTATTTCTTGAAATTACCATTCTAGATATGGCCACACATAATTACTAAAATAAATACAATCATTGCTATTCTATTTCATCAAATATGTAGTTTTCCTTGTAAGTCCATTTCTTTTGAAATATGATGAGTTAATTCAAGGACAAATAAATAAGTGTAATCGGTGCAGGATGGTCTTATCCATTTACCTTTTAAAACTACGTTAAAATAATGTAGAAAAATGAAAGAAATGACAGAGAAAAAGTGGACAGATTTTCTGACAAAATACATGCTTAACACATTGAAAACAGAAGCAAACATATTGGGGAAGTATATGAAGTCATTATAACATTTAAAATAAACATGATAAAAGCAGCCAAGACATCCCTGAGGTATGCTTTAGCCTAAAATGCACAGCCTTCACCTTATGGTCCCTGCTCACCTCTCAATCCTCATCCTTCCTCACATCCTTCTTCTTATGCTCTGTGTTAGCCATGCACGATTCCTTGGAAGCACCATGTTCCTGATCCTCTGGAGCTGGACACATTACTTTCGAAATTGAGTGCAAAAACAATCCTACCTCACCACTAAGTTCCATCCCTTCACCAAGCAGTTTTGAAATAACTTCATCCAGGCCGCTGAGAAATGAGATATTTGACTCTGTCTTTGCTCTTATCATACTCAGCACTCAATCACAGTACTCTGTGATTGCTTTTAATTACCTGTTGACTTCCCCTCCACAGTTAGAGACAATGCTTATGTATTAACAGTCACCAATGCAGAGTACTCAGTAATTGTGAAAAAAAAAATCAAAATCTCAATTTAAAAAATGGGCTAAGAATGTTGACCGTTTCCAGAAAAAGAATACAGATTGGAAAAATAGCAAACAGAAACCTAGAAACCTGTTCCAGCTCACCAAAGTAACATAAACAAAACAACGTATAAATATATTAATATTATAAACATATAATATTTTGCCAATTAAAATAACATTTAAAATTGTAATATTAAACATTTGCCAAATAACATTTTAAAAATTATAATATTAAAAATAAAATATTCAAAGAAATAGGCCTTCAATACCATGTGAAAGAGAGTACAAATTATTACAGTCCCTTTTCAAAAAAAAATGGAGCAAATGTGACACAATACTTTTTGTTACTAGAAAATAACCTGGAATTCAGGAATAGCATTTAAAAAAGAAAGATATTAAATCTAAAATAATATGAAGTAGAGATTTAGAATCATTTTTATTGTCACCTTACATTAAAATGGTTATTAAAACTAAGGTATATCTACTGATTAAATATCTTTAATTTTTTAAAATTAAGTTTTGTAGGGATAATAATTTTTAATGCTACAATAATAGAAAAATTATGATATATTTATATTATATGATCAGACATGTACAACTAGTGAAAGGAGCAAAAAATCTGCGGAAATGAATTTCAAATATATACTAAAATTTGTAAAATGTTGCATCAACTGACATGTTCCTCTCCCATTCCAATCAGTTCACAACTGACATCCCTCTGATTGGAGAAAATTCTCACTGAATAAGAAGGCTAGGAACACTGGCTCCGGAGAAAGAGAGCTTGGGCTTGAGACCTAGCTATGACACTTACTTGTCACAGGATCTTCAGCGACTGACTTAACCTAAGTATTTCTTGGTCTCCTTATCAGTAAAATCATGATGCTACCAATCCCTGACTTAGCTGCCTTTTTTTCAACTTTTATTTTAATTTCTGGGGTACATGTGCAGGTTTGTTACATAGGTAAACTTGTGTCATGGGGGTTTGCTGTACAGATTATTTCATCTCCCAGGTATTAAACCTAGTACCCATTAGTTATTTTTCCTTATCCTATCCCTCCTCCCAACCTCCACCCTCCCAAACTCCCCAGTGTCTTGTTCCCCTCTGTGTGTCCATGTGTTCTCATCATTTAGCTCCCACTTACAAGTGAGAACATGCAGTATTTGGTTTTCTGTTCCTGTGTTAGTTTGCTATGGATAATGGCTTCCAGCTCTAACCATGACCCTGCAAAGGACATGACTTTAGCTGCCTTAAAATGTTAGGAGGTTTAAATGCTTTGATACCTCCAAAGTACATACAAAAATATCTCATACAGAGCATGTGCTTAAGTGATGTTATTGCCATTATTATGGTTTTATATTATTATAACTGTTTCTTAAAAGTTTTTGTTACTGTCCGGCTTGGGAAATTTCCCTGCTTAGGTGATTTTAATAGTGCCTTTTACTTCTCCTATCACTGCATTTACAACAGTTTAGTATTCTAAATTCAATAAGGGCATAGTCTGTGTCTGTGTTGTTCATTGTTACATCTCCAGTGTGAAGAAAATTTCCTGATACGTGGGAGACTTAATAAATATTTGCTGAATTAAATAATTAATGTTTGAACCTAACATAAAACCTTTATCCTTCTATTAACATTCCCTTAATCCCAGGAGGTTTTCCTCATCCTCATCATCAGACTTGACTCAGTATTTCTTGATGTGGTTTACTTTCCATAAAATGACAATTTCTTTTGCAGAGTGCCTGTTTTCAAAACAAATGTAGCTAAATAACTTTTTCTATATCCATGAAGTAAAACCTCATTGAAATTATAGGCTACATGACAGCAGAGGATTTGTCTTCTGTTTTCTTTGTATTGTCTCATGAATCCTCTATGAATAGTTTACATATAATAAATTTTTAAAAGTATTAAATATTAAAACAGCATCTCATAAGAAAAGTGTCTATCTTTAAACTAGAACCCATTTGTAATTATATCTTCTCATATCTAAATGAATACACTTATAAAAATGATGTCTGTGGCTGTAATGTCTTACTTCTGGTTCAATTAAACATTGGAAATCTTTAATAATAACACACACATTTGACTTGAGATAGAATATGAGTGGTTTTGTAACCTGGTTGTTTTTATGAAAATAGTTATTTAAAACACTCCCTAACTATCCAACTAGCCATCTTTTTTTTTTTAATGGAGACCATTAGGTTAAATAAATTCACACAGTATTTGGTCAAAAGTTTATTATGAGGCATGTGGTTAATTGACGATGTGCTTTATCTGCTGTCACTTTATATGTTGATGTTAATTACAACCCAGAGTTTATAGCATATTTTTATATTTAAATTATTCCAATTCTAGGCTATTTCCTTTCAATAAATTGTAACCACTTGTTGGTACTTTTTATAAAGTATCACATAGAATAACACAAAAAAAATTGGAAAGATTTCAATAACATTTGCAGTTTAAACTACGTGTTCGGCAGACATCTTAAAGAGGTACTATTTCAAATCATATTAACATAGTGACTATTATACAATATATTAGCATAAGGAATGGGCACATGTAAAGCTGGAGAGAGTGTGTAAATTTTTAACATTTGAACATGTGGCCAACTTACAAGAACAACTTAAACCTTTATGACATCTTATCATTCTGAGACAGTTCCTGGTTTTTTACAATGACATCAAAATTAAAATTTAATTTTTTCTGCAGAGTTAATAATTAGCCAGTGTCAGGGAACAAATATAGTGAGAACTCATCAATTTTTATTGCTGTTTTGAAAAAGGGAAGGGGAAATACTCCTTCTGTCATGGGCCACTGAATATTACCATGTGATGGTGCTAAAACAGCTGTAAATATAGAAGTGAGTATCTCTCCATACCACTGGCAGTCCTATTTTAGGAATTTAGGAAAACATATTAGATCTGTCTTCATAAAGTGAGAAGTTATGGAATCTGTATACATCCAAATGTTAACTCAGTGTCCGAACTTCTCTTCATTCTAACATCAAAAGTTTAAATATTAAATACCACAGTGAATAATCAAATTTCTCATATCCATATGTGTACTACTTGATAAGTTAATGTACTTAGCATACAAATCTCTAGGATGATTTGAATGAATAGATTAATTATTTCTAGTAACATATTTGGCTTGTTGGATGACATCCAATGACAGTATGTGTACTCAATATTACAAAATAATGGGGAAGTTGAGCTCAGACTTCTTTATTTGCTGTTTGTGCTAGCCCTCTACATATTGAAATACCATTTAAAGACCCTTAGGAATAATAAGGTCAGTTCCCAACTTACTCCTAGCCCATTTCTCTACTTTATTATTCTTGTAACCAATTTGTTGCTCCCTGAAACTTTCATCTCCCCACAATCTTGAAGACTTGCTCCATACTCCTGTTTCTAGTATCTTTCTCTAGGCCTCCTTTTTTTTCCTTTTGTTCTCTGCAGGCTTAATTCGTAATGTATCTACCACAGACCTTCTGTTAACTGCGACATTCGTATATCCCCTTTGATTTTACAATTCTTGAAACTTTATACGCTGCTAAACTAAGTTCCTCAGAATACTCATCATTGAATACTCTTCTCTCTTTAACACGTCTTAAAAAAAACTATAATGAATGTTAATACAAATTAATGTTTCATAAAACTATTATATATAGACATCTTATACATTGCCAAAACAGTATTTATGGCATTTATTTATAAGGCAACTTTAATACTATCAGGGACAAATTTTCCTCAAGGTTTTCTCTCTCTTAGATGATATGGTAGGCTGAAAGATGACTCATGGAAAAATATCCATGTCCTAATTCAGGAGCCTGTTAATATGTTACTTTGCATGGCAAAGGGAGTTTACAAATGTGATTTAATTATGGGCTTTCAGATAAGTAGACTACCTTGATTTATACAAGTATACCACAGTAGTCAGTTTCCCAACGGAGCCTGCCTGAAACCCTAACCTTGACCAAAACAATGATCATAACTGATGAGAGAGCCTGAAGCAGGACACCTACCCATCTAAACAATCTCAGGATTCCTGACCACAGAAACTGTATGATAGTAAATGTACTTTATTTTAAGCTGTTAAGTTTGTGGTTATACTTTAAATAGCAATTAATAACTAATAAATGTAGGGACAGAATAACTCAATGAAGGAAATAATTTGCTATTTTCCCATAACTTTCAAGTTCCTTTCAAATTTTTTGGCTTAGCAGTCAGGAATGAATTTTCCTCCACCTCTGTTTCCAAATTTGCTATATTAATTTTGAAGTATTTTCAATTATCAGAAAGCACAGTTATTTCACGCCTCTGTGCTTTCATATATTTTGTTTTAGAAAAGCTTTTAGAAAAACGCTATGCCTTTATCAAAATGGTTAACTTCTATTTACTGTCCAATATGTACCACAAGCCCCCTATTTCTGAGAATACTTCTCTGACTACCCAGACCTACTGAAAAATCCATGTTCTGTGTTGACAGCACAGGCAAATTCTTCGTTATAGCACTAATTCTACCGTATACATATAGTTTACACATCTTTCTCTTACATCCATCTGTAAGATATTTAGGGTAATAGCCACATCTTAATCAACTTCATCCCCTGTGAATGTCCTAACAACAAATTAAAGATTAAATAAATTTTTGATATAGAGACAAGCAACAGTGTTTAGTAGTAAGACTCCAATAATTTAATTTTAAAGAAATACTTCCAAAAAAGAACAATTTCTTCTCAAATGTACTTGCCACTCTTTGTCAATTCCTTTTTCAGGAATGCTATCCTTTCTGAATGAAATTCATTAGTTTTGTGCTTTGATTTTTAATTTTTTTTCTGATATCTTATTGTAAACATCAAACACAAGGAAAGGTTGAAAGTATTTTATAGTGCATACTCATACAACCAACACCTAGATCCTACTGTTAATTTTTCCAATCTATCCATGTATCCACACCTGCCATTTACCCCCCGAATCCATATTATTTTTGACACATTGCAAGTAAATTACAGGCATTGGGATAGTTTCTGCTGAATATGTCAGTGTGAATGTAATTAATTTGTGTTACCACTCTTTGTTTAGTCAGTACTTTCGAGGAAAAACGTATATACAATAAAATGTGTATTAAAATATTCACTTAAATGCATGTTAAAATACTATTAAAATATAAAATACTGCCAGCCAGGCACGGTGGCTCACGCCTGTAATCCCAGCATTTTGGGAGGCTGAGGCGGGCAGATCATGAGGTCAGGAGATCGAGACCATCCTGGCTAAAACAGTGAAACCCTGTCTCTACTAAAAATACAAAGAATTAGCTGGGCGTGGTGGCAGGCGCCTGTAGTCCCAGCTACTCGGGATGCTGAGGCAGGAGAATGGCTTGAACCCGGGAGGCGGAGCTTGCAGTGAGCCGAGATCGCGCCTCTGCACTCCAGCCTGGGCGACAGAGCAAGACTGTCTCAAAAAAAAAAAAAAAAAAAATACATATATATATATGTATATATATATGTATATATGTATATGTATATATATATGTATATATGTATATATATGTATATATATATATATAATACTGCCAACACACTAGAATGTTTTTCTATATCTTTTTTCAGTCAGTTCCCTTCCCTTACCTTGGAAGCAAACATTGCTTTGTAATTTTTTCTACCATACACTAGTTTTGCTTGTGCTACACCTTTACATAATATAACACAACCTGTACTCTTTTCTGTTAGACTTCTTTTACTTAGCATAATGACTTTGAAATTCATCTAAGTTACTGTGTACATAAGCAATTTATTTCTTTTCATCTTGAGTGATATATCATTTTATGTATATACTACAGTTTACCAATTATCCAATTTATCAGTTACACTTGTCTGAATCTGGGTTTTGCTCATTATGAATATATCTCCTATGAAAACTCATGTGAAAGTATTTTCGTGGAGATTTCACTTTTTCTTGGGTAAATACACAGGTATGATCGTGCTAGCTCATACAGTAGGTATATATTTAGTTTATTAGAAAGGCTACATCTTTTCTTAAGATTGCCCCATTTTACAGTCTCCAGATGAAATTATCAATGTTACAGTTGCTTCACATCCTTCTATTTTTGCAAACATTTTGTATTACCATTTTTTTAAAGTTATTCTGTTGGGGAGGGTATCTCATGGTGGTTTTAATATGTATTTCTGTAGTATTAATATAGTTGTTTGTTTTAATATGTTTATTGGATGTTCATATATTTCATTATGTGAAACATCTGTTTAAAACTTTTGCCTTTTTATTTCTTTTAAATTCAGTTGCAGAAGTACATTATACAGCCTTTACATAGTTCTCTGTCAGATGCATATTCTATAAATGCCTTCTTTCAGTGTTTTACTTTACATTATTTTAATGTTTTCTGATGTACAGATATTTTTAGTTTTAATGAAAACAAATTTGGCGTTTTTATTGTTGTTTTCTTTGTCTGAACAAAATACTGCCTTCTCCTAAGTCACAACATATTTTCCTATTTTTTTATGTTTAAGTTTATGATCCATCTTGAGCTAATTTTTATGTTTAGAATGAGGTAGGGGTCAAGTTTCATGTTTTTCCTTAATAATATACATACATTCTAGCTATATTGTTTGAAAATTCTTCCCCCAGTACGTTACTTTTATTTTTTTTTAGGAAAATCATGTGTATTCACTCATTTTTAATATACATTTAAAATATCATCTTCTGGGATGTATTTATACAACATTCCCAAAATACCTTAGCTGTGGACTTCTGTGTTTTCATAGGGTGTTGCCCATCTCTAGTACATCTCTCTGATTAATATCCATTATATTATTTTTAACATAAGTATTTCATTCACTAGAAAATCATCTCCACGCAGGGAGAAAAAATTCTTGTTAATTTTTGTTGTAGCCATAATATATAATTCTAATTTTGCGCAACACAGACATGCATTTTATTTGGAATAAGTGAATGGAGAAATGGTAAGTAAAAGTCCTGTTTTATCCACTGGGATTTAACTATACTAATAATTTACAAGAGAATTTTTGTTTCTTTATTCTTAAAAATAAGAAATATGTGTATATACCTATTAGGTGGAAGTCAATTGTATCATAACAAAATAAGTATGTACAACCTTGCATGTTCTTTACAGCTTCTTTTGGAAATTAAATAAAAATGAATTAAAATAAATGAAGAATGTTTAATAATAGCATATGTTCAAAACTTGCTAATTTGACAGACATAAAGTTATGTATTGATAATACAGATATATCATCCTTGCAAAAGGTCACGATCTAGTGAACTATATGTTTTTCTTGGGGTTTAGTATTTTTATTTAATTAACCATAAGTTTCAAATAAGTCATTGGCTTTTTGAGAAAGTGTTTATTTTTCACCACTTGCTTAGTTATTCAGAGTATGATTTTTTTTCTTTTTACATAATATTGTTTGCTCTTTATGGGTGCTGAAAGTGTGATATATAATAAAGTGATAAGTACAAAAATGGTGAGTCCTAATATGGGGCAAAATGTTAATACAAAGAAAATGAAACCACATCATGTTTCTTTCTCCTTTTACTATGTTCCCGATGGCTTGTAAATAGCAATTTCATCATTTTGACTACAGGTAACATTCACATTTTTATCAAGTGGCATTTCTTTCTTATATGAGTAGAAAGAAAGGACCTGAACATATATGATTTAATTATTTCAACCTGTTTCAAAAGTCTACCTAAAAAACCAAATCAATGCTTTTGAAGGTTTTGTTGTTATTACTGTTATTTTTGTGCCTACTAGGACAGACTCTGTAGGTAGAGTCAGACTTCATTACCTTGGGAAGATCAGTGATAAGTTCAATTTAGAATGTGATGGAAGGATTAGTTATCCTATTCAAAACCACATTCTCCAAACTACCTTTGCTAGTCATTAAATGGACATATTTATTGCCCTTTATCTCATTTCGATATGTGTTTCTAATATGATTTCTAATTCAGAGGAAAGGGCCAACAGAGTATTTCAACAAGCCCTGCAAGACAAGAAATATAATTAATAAGATTTTTAAGGAAGCATTAAAAAATACTAATACTAATGTGCCCCATACTGAGGACTCAGCATTTTTGTACTTATTGCTTTATTATATATCACATTTCAGCCCCCAGAAAGAGCAAACAATATTACGTAAAAAGAAAATAAAAGATTATACTCTGAATAACAAGTATGTTGAAGAACTAACCAGGTAACTTAGGATATAGTTAGTAAGTAACATTAGGTTTATTTTTAATTTTAATCAATATCTAGGTTATATTATAAACATATGAGAGTCTGAGAGTTCTTGTTGAAATTCACGACAGAAGTACATAAATGTTCTCATGTTGTTCTTTATTGATTTCTCAATCTGTTTTACAAGTTAGGTGAGCGCCTACACACAGGTTTTCTATGTATGCAACTTGGGTGGAAATGTTTCAATTGATTTTGTATTGTAATTACAAGTAAATATGAGCATATTCTAGATCAACGGGGTAGGAATTTAATGATGGACATGATATACAATTTTAAATACATCTATTGGAGGTTTGTTTTCATCCCTTTGATGTCATGCGATCAACTGATATGATATTGAATTTTGTTTATTTGGTTTTCTTTGCTTGATCTTTAAAAGTATTTAAATACATTAATTGAAAAATAATAGTTGTACATAATTATGATGTATTGATATACATATACATTGCAGCAAGAGCAAATCAAGCTAATTAACATATCTATCACCTCACCTACATATTATGTTTTGTGGTGAGTATGGCAGAAATCTACATGTAGCAATTTTGAAATATAAAGTATATTATTAATTATGGTAATCATGCTGTACTCTAAAATGTATTTTCTATCCAGTAGAACTTTGTGCCTTTTGACCAGCATCTCCTCTTTCCCTACTCCCTGCCCACCTAGTCTCTGGTCACCATATTCTATTTTCTGCTTTTATGAGTTCAACATTTTGAGTAAAATCATGCAGTATTTATCTTTCTGCGCCTGGCTTATTTCACATACCAGAATGTCTTTCGGGTTCACCCATGTTGTTGGAATGACAGAATTTATTTTTTAAAAGTTGTGTGTATATACATTTTCTTTATCTGTTTACTCACTGATGGTCATTTTGGTTTCAGTATCTTGGCTATTGTGAAAAATGCTGAAATAAACATAGCAGTCTTTTCTTGAATTTGCAGCATTTTAAAGATCTATGGATCTAAGATCTATAGATCTATACACATGAGGGTTCTTAAAAATACTTTAAAATAAATCTGTACATTATTCAAGTTTGAGAAACACTGTTCTAGAAACTATAACATACTCCTTCCAATCATCAAATTTTATTAATAAAATTGTTTTTTTTTATTTTTTAGAGGTAACTAATGTCTAATCTTTCTATCTCAATTGGAGTATGTTAGGATATAGTATCATTATAATTTCTCTTGATGCTTTTACATAGAAGACACACTTATATAATGATATAATGTTCAGTTGTTGGTTTGAATGACAACTTCTGCAAAACTGTCACCCTTTCTCCACATAGCCACTGATGAAATAGAAGAAAAAAAAATCCACAATGGTTTTTATATGATTTTACTTTGTTAAAAGGGATTCATTGTACAAATGAAATATATAAATTACAAAGAATCTTCCCACAATTGCCTCTGATGGTGAAAGCTTTTTGTATATGTGTGTAAAGAAGGGATGGTAGGATTTTAAAATACATAAAATATTACTATATAGTTATACAACAGATTTTTAATACTCTCAAACTCCTATCAGATTTGAAATGACCTAGCATTAATACGAAATAACTTTGAAATATATTTTAATCACTATGATTTTACTTTTACACTCTATATTTTTATACTGCCTAAAATCAACTTTTTATTTCATTGCTTGAATATCTTTAAGCCAAACTGATTTTATTTTCAAAGAAAAATGTTTAGACAAAGTTATCAAATGACACTGATATTTTTCGACTGACTGACAATCCACATAACAGTTGCTCAGAGAGCTTTTCTTACTCCCAATTTTACAACTGCCAATCAATGAGGAAATCAACCCAAATAGGTTAACTTATCAGTGCTGTTTTCAATAGAAGTTAGATACCCTCCATTTGTTGAGCTTACATTGCTTTCTGAAACTAGGATTTTAAGACTTTTCTCATACAGTGACTTATAAAAAAGCCTGAATAAGAAATAAGAAAATGAAAGTTTATTCCATATAGCAAATAAACTACAAAATACTTTTAAAACACAAAAAAATGCTGAAAATCTTATCAACAAAGAAGAGAACCAGATATTTCTTACCTTTTTACATAATGGACGTCTGTAAGCTTTGGTCTTGCTATTGAGAGGTGACAACGTGCTACCAGCCCTCGCTCGCTCTCGGCACCTCCTCAGGCTGCGGTGTCCACTCTGGCCGCTCTTAAGGAGCCCTTCAGCAGGCCGCTGCACTGTGGGAGCCCGACTCTGGGCTGGCCCAGGCCGGTGCCGGCTCCCTCTGCTTGCCGGGAGGTTTGGAGGGAGAGGCGCAGGCGGAACCTGGACTGCCCGCCGACACTCGCAGGCCAGCACTAGTTCCCGGTGGGTGCCGGATCGGCTGGCCCCGCACTCTAAGCAGGCGGCCGAGAATGCTGGCCCCAGGCAGTGAAAGGCTTAGCACCTGGGCCAGCAGCTGCAGAGGGTGCGCTGGGTCCCCCAGCACTTCCGGCCCGCCCGCGCAGCGCTCGAATTCTCGCCGGGCCTCAGCCGCTTCCCCGCGGGGCAGGGCTTGGGACCTGCAGCCCGCCATTGCCTCAGCAAACCCCGCCTCCGTCCCGCGCCGCCGGAGCCTCCCTGACGGGCGCCGCCCCCTGCTTCACAGCGCCGGGTACTATTGACCGCCCAAGGGCTGAGGAGTGCGCCCGCACGGCGCGGGACTGGCGGGAAGCTCCGCCCGCGATCCTGGTGCGGGATCCACTAGGCAAAATCAGCCTGGCTCCTCAGTCGGGTGGGGCCTTGGAGAACTTTTATGTCTAGTGGAGGATTGTATATGTGCCAGTCAGCACTCTGTGTCTAGCTCCAAGTTTGTGGATGCACCAATCAGCACTCTGTATCTAGCTAATCTGGTGGGGACTTGGAGAATTTTTATATCTAGCTAGAGGATTGTAAATGTACCAATCAGCACTGTGTGTCTAGCTTGGGGTTTGTGTATGCACCAATCAGCACTTTGTATCTAGCTAGTCTGGTGGGGACTTGGAGAACTTTTATGTCTAGCTAAAGGATTATAAATGCACCAATCAGCACTCTGTGTCTAGCTCAAGGTTTGTAAATGCACCAGTCAGTACCTCGTGTCTAGCTCAAGGTTTGTAAACGCACCAATCAGTGCTCTGTGTCTAGCTAATCTAGAAGGGACTTAGAGAACTTTTGTGTCTAGCTAAAGGATTGTAAATGCACCAATCAGCACTCTGTGTCTAGCTGAAGGTTTGTAAAAGCACCAATCAGTGCTCTGTGTCTAGCTAATCTAGTGGGGACTTGGAGAACTTTTATCTCTAGCTAGAGGATTGTAAATGCACCAAACAGCACTCTGTGTCTAGCTCAGGGATTGTAAATGCACCAATAAGCACCCTGTCAAAATGGACCATTCAGCTCTCTGTAAAATGGACCAATCAGCTCTCTGTAAAATGGACCAATCTGCAGGATGTGGGCGGGACCAGATAAGAGAATAAACACAGTGGCAACCTGCTTGGGTCCTCTACCATATTGTGGAAGTTTTGTTCTTTTGCTGTTTGCAGTAAATCTTGCTGCTGCTCACTCTTCGGTTCCGTGCCGCCTTTATGAGCTGTAACGCTCACTGCAAAGGTCTGCAGCTTCACTGCTGAAGTCAGTGAGACCACAGACCCACCAGAAGGAAGAAACTCTGGACACATCTGAACATCTGAAGAAACAAACTCCGGACACACCGTCTTTAAGAAGGGTAACACTCACTGCGAGGGTCCACGGCTTCATTCTTGAAGTCAGCGAGACCAAGAACCCAGCAATTCCGGACACACTGTTAGTAAATATAAGGTGTTTAAAATCATTTATATTTAAAAAATAAGAAGAGTTTACTTAGATGAAACTTTTTATAGTAAGAAGGAGTTTTTACTTGAACTATGCTTAGAAATGTTACACCTCTAAATACACTTCTACTCAAATGAAACATACAATATAAACTGTTTTTAAATACCGTTTTCATTTAAATACGGGAAATACTTATTTTTCCTTAAGAAAGATTTCTGGGCCGGGCGCGGTGGCTCACACGTGTAATCCCAGCACTTTCGGAGGCTGAAGTGGTTGGATCACCTGAGGTCAAGAGTTCGAGACTAGCCTGAGCAATATGGAGAAACCCCGTCTCTACTAAAAAATACAAAATTAGCCGGGCATGGTGGCATATGCCTGTAATCCCAGCTACTCCGGAGGCTGAGACAGGAGAATAGCTTGAACCCGGGAGGCAGAGGTGAAGGTGAGCAGAGATTGCTCCATTGCACTCCAGCCTGGGCAGCAAGAGCGAAACTCCATCTCAAAAAAAAAAAGAAAAAGAAAGATTTTCCTTTTGCTTATTAGTATTTGACTTAAAGAAAAGAATAAAATTGAATATTCATAAACTTTAGAATTTTACGTTCTACATATTTATCAAGTATCCCATCTAAATACTATGTAATATTTGAATATCTTTATTATATCCACAAATAATCATTCATAATTTGATTAGATCTATAGGGACAGGTATCTAATCTATGTTCTCAGGAAGTTTACTGATGTTTGAACAATTCTGTTGGAAAAAAAGGTTACTTTTGAGTCTCTTGTAGCTTTTCTCCATTAATTCTTGTTCTAGCCTCTGAATCCTTACCACAAAAATTTAATAAAGTGCCTTCCATATGATAGCCTTTAGTATAAATGTAGACTACTATCAAAAATCCTTAGTTTTACCATCTCTGTGTCTTTGAACCATGCTATATAGCTCTTGGTTTTCATTTTATTTTTGTTTCCCTTTGTAATTTTATAGCCTGTTAGAATTGCTTACTAGAACTGAATTCAGTTTTCCAGGACAAGGAAACATACAATGGTGTGATTTATGTTCCTTAATTCTCCATGAACTACCTGAAATTATACACGAGCTAGTATATTCATGAACATTTCTTCTGGGGAAAAATAGGTAACTTGAATCAGGCTCCAAAACCTCATAAGCTCCCCGAATCTGCCCAATTATCAAGAAAGTAATCACAAACTTCTAGATACTCAAATAGTAGAAAAGAAAGGTAACTATGAACATACTTGCTTACATAAATCCTACATTATCAACATAACATTTTTAAAGGAAATTAGAATTTAAAAAGTATTTGTACATATACAGCTAATTCTAATTATTGGGAAATTCCATATTTGCTATTTAAAGTGTATTTGCGACCCCAAAATCAATACTTATGGTGATTTCACTTCATGTCATTTATGGACTTGGGCAGAGAAGTGAAAATTTGCATCATCCAATATTCAGGTTTGCATCTGAGGCTGAACAAGGTGATGTCCTGTCTTTTTGTTTCAGCTCTCTTACCTAGAATAAACTATTATATGTATGTGTGTGTATATATATATATATATATATATACACACACACACACACATACATGATATAACATTCTTAAACAATTATCACACATTATTTTACCTCCTTTTTTTCAGTGATTACTGTTTCGGAACAAAACATAATACCTTGATGTTATTTCTATGAAATCTTAGCCCATGGTATCGGTATACCAAAAACTTTTTAGAACAAAAACTTATATCTCCTATTGTATGTTTATTCAATTGATTAAAAGCCCATGTAAATATTGTGGCCATATATTCTAGTCATGTTTTAAAAATGTCATGAAAAATATTATCAGTTTGTCTGAAATATAAACCATGTATTTCAAAACTCTTTATTGACATTCTATTTGAAAGTATTTTGCCATTGATTTTGAGGATACAATGACAAATTGACAAATAATGCCAGGAGATTTGTTTTTGTTTTTGTTTGTTTGTTTGTCTGGTTGGTTGGTTTTTAATCAGAGTATTTTGCAGAGAAGTTGAATGAACTAGGTAGGAAGAGAGATGCATCATTGTATAATGGAAAAAAAGGGAGTATATATTTTATAGTCAGAAAACCAAATTCAAGTGCCCATTGTGTAACTTACTAGCTGTATGATTTTGGTCAAATTAATTTAATGTTTATGAGCTTCAGGTTTTTCAGTTATATAATGAGAAAAATAAAATCTCCCTAACACAGCTATAGTCAGGATCAAATGAGCTCGTATAGGGAGAAAGTGTGTAAAGTACTAGCAAAATAAAACTACTGTATTTTTTATTTTCATAATATTAAGATTTTTATGTTTTATTATATATTTAAAGTGAAAAACATGTTATTAAATATGCATATACATAGTGAAATAAAATGTTTTTAAAATATGCATCTACATAGTGAAATGATTCCTATAGTCATGAAAATTAATATGGCCATTATGTCATACAGTTACCTCACTTCTTTTTGTGTCAAGAGCACAAAATATCTACTTTCAGCAAAAATCTGGAATGCAATCAATATTATTAACTATAGTATTCACTTTGTACATTAGATTCCTAAGGTTATTTATCCTACCTATCTGCAACTTTTTACCCTTGAGCAAAAGTATCCTCATTTCATCTTTCATTTTCTCACCCCAATAACCAGCATTTCATTTTCTATCTCTGTGCATTTCATTTTCTATCTCTGTGAATTTCATTTTTATCTTCTTTTTTTTAAAAAAACATTCCACTTGTAAGTGAGATCATGCATTATTTTTCTTTCTGTGCCTCATTTAACATGTCTTCCAGATTCATCTGTATTTTTTTTAAATGGCACACTGTCCTTTTTCAGGCAGAGTAATATTCTTTTGCGTATATGTACCACAGTTTCTTTATGCATTCATCCATCAACAAACACTTTTAGTCAGTTGTTTCCATAGCTTGGCTAATGCAAATAGTGCTGCAGTAAACAGGGGACTGCAAATATCTTCAGGAGGTGATTTCATTTCCTTTGGATATATACCCAGAAGTGGACTGCTGAATCGCATAGCAGTTTGATTTGTACTTTTTAGAGGAAACTCAATACTGTTTCTATAATAACGGCACCATTTCACATTTCCACCAACTTTGTAGAGTTCCAATTTCTCCATATGCTTGCCAACACTTATTTTGTGTTTTTGATAATAGCTTTCCTTCACAGGCATGAGGTGATATGTCACTGTGGTTATGACTTGCATTTCCCTGGTGATTAGTGATATTGAACATCTTTTTATATACCTGTGAGCCAATTATATGTCTTTGGAGAAATGTCCATTCAAATTCTTTGCGCATCTTAAAAATTGGTGTAATGTGTTTTTTCTTTACTGAGCCATAAGAGTTCCTTATAATTTTAACTCTTTATCAAATATATTGTTTGCAAGAATTTTCTCGCAATCTGTAAGCTGCCTTTTACTTTGATGGTTGTTTGCTTTGTTGTCCAGAAGCCTCTTTAGTTTGATGAAGTCTCATTCATTTATTTTTGGCTTTGTAGTATGAGCTCTGGGTGCAATATCTAAAAAATCATTGCCAAGGCCAATGTCAAAGAGCTTTTCTCCTGTAGTTTCTTCTAAGAGTTTTATAGCTTCAGGTCTTACAGTTAGGTCTTCTATTAAATCTGATTTGATTTTTGTGTATGATGTAAGATATGGGTCCAATTTAATTGTTTTGCATATATAAATCCATTTTTCTCAGTGTCATTTATTCAAGAGAGACTCTTCTTTCTTCATTGTGTCTTCTAATTGTCAATCATTGGTTGTTCATATGTGCTTCAGTTTATGTCTGGGCTCGGTATTCTATTCCATTGGTCTTTGTGCCTATTTTTATGCCAGCAAAATACTCTTTTGATTACAATAGCTTTGTAACATAATTTGAAATCAGAAAGTGTGGTGCCCACAATTTTGTTTTATTTTCCTCGGAATCACTCTGTCTATCAGGGTCTTTTGTAGTTCCACAGAAATTTTAGATTTTCTTTACTATTTTTACAAAGAATGCTGTTGTAATTTTGGTGAGAATTGAATTGAATTTTGTTATTGCTTTGGGTAGTATAAACAATTTAACATATTTTTTTCAATTCGTAAACATGGGAAATTTTATTTATTTGTGTCTTCAATTATTTTCATTCAAACTGTATAGTTTTTCAGTGTATAGATTTATAGATTTTTCAGTTCAGTTAAATTATTTATAAGTATTTTTCATCTATTGTAAATGAGATTGCTTTATTTTTATTTTTTGAGTAAGTCCTTATTTATGCAAAAAAATGCAATTAATTTTTGTAAGTTGATCCTGCAACTTTACTGAATTTACTTGTTGATTCTAACAGTTTTGTTATGAACTGTTTGCAGTTTTCTTTTTTTTCTCTCTCTCTTTTTTTGGAGTCTCGCTCTGTTACCAGGCTGGAGTGCAGTGGCGCCATCTTGGCTCACTGCAGCCTCCGCCTCCTGGGTTCAAGCGATTCTCCTGCCTCAGCCTCCCAAATAACTGGGACTACAGGCGCACACCACCATGCCCAGCTCATTTTTGTGTTTTTAGTAGAGATAGGGTTTCACCATGTTGGCCAGGATGGTCTTGATCTCTTGACCTTGTGATCTGCCTGCCTCAGCCTCCCAAAGTTGTTGGATTACAGGCATGAGCCACTGTGCCCAGCCTGGAGTTTTCTATATATGGAATTATGTCATCAGCAAGTGAAGATAATTTTATATTTGTTCGCCTTCTTTTTTGTTTGTTTATTTGTTTGATGGCTCTTGCTTGTACTTCCAGTACTGTGTTGAATGAAAGTGATGAGAGTGGGCATCCTTGCCTTGTACTGGATTGTAGAAGAAAAGCTTTTAGTTTTTCCTCATTGATTTTGATGTTAGCTGTAAGATTTTCATAAACGGTCTTTATTATGTTGGGAACATTTCCTTCTGTACCTAAATATTGATAGTTTTTGTAAAGAAACATTGCTGGACTTTATCAAATGTCGTCTCTGCATTTAGATTATCATGTAATTTTTCTCTTTCATTTTGTTAATGTGACGTATCACATTGTTTATTTGCATATGTTAAATCAGCTCTGCATGCCTGGGATAAATTCCACTTGGTCATACTGTAGAATTATTTTGACATATTGTTGAATTTGGTTTGCTAGTACTTTATTGAGGATATTTGCACCTATGTTGATCAGAAATACTGGCCTATAATTTTCATATCTTGCAATGTCTTTGTCTGGCTTTGGTGTTGTATTAATGCAATGCTGGCCTCATAGAATTATTTTCTCTAGCTCTATGTTTTAGAAGAGTTTAAAAAGGATTGGTATCAATTCTTTTCTGAATGTTTGGTGAAATTTAGTGGTAAAAGTATCTGGTCATGTGCTTTTCTTTGTTGAGAGGTTTCTAATGACCAGTGCAATCTCTGTGTTTGTTGTTGGTCTCTTCAGGCTTTCTATTTCTTCCTGAGGCAATCTCAATGAGTTTGTATTTTTCTAAGAATTTATTAATTTTATCTAGGTTATTCAATTTGTTGTCATGTAACTGTTTGTGATAGTCCCTTATGATCATTTTTATTTCTTAGGCATCCATTGCAATGTCTCCACTTACATTTTCTGTTTTATTTGTTTTAGTCTCCTCTCGGTGTTATTTAGTCTAGCTTATGATTTGTCATTTTGTTTATTTAGAAAAACAATTTTAGTGTTACTGATTTTTTTGCCCTACAGTTTTTCTATTTTTTATTTCTGTTCTGATCTTTGTTATTTCTCTCCTTCTGCTAACTTTGGCTTTACTTTGTTTTTCTTTACTAAGTTCTTGAATGTGTGATATTGGGCTACTTGAGATCTTTCTTCTTTTTTAAGTTTTTAAAGGGTATTGCTGTAAATTTCCGTCTTAAAATTCCTTTTGCTATATCTCACAGGTTTTGGCATATTTTGTTTTCATTGTCATTTGTCTCAAAACATTTTTTATTTCTCTTTTGATTTCTTCTTTGACCCATTGGTCGTTTGGGTACATGTTGTTTAATTTCCACATAGTTGTTAATTTTCCAGAATTTATCCTGTTATTAATTTCTAGTTTTATAACATTGTGGTTGAAAACAATGCATGATAAGATTCCAATTTTCTTCAATATGTTAAGACTTGTTTTGTGGCCTAATATATGAACTATGTTGAAGAATATTTCATATGCATTAGAGAAGAATGTGTATTCTGCTGCTGTTAGATTAAATATTATATATGTGTGTGTGTGTTTGTGTGTGTGTGTGTGTGTGTGTGTGTGTTAAGTCTATTTAGTCTAAAGTGTGGTTCAAGTCCAATATTTTCTGCCTGGTTGATCAATCCACTGTTGAAAGTCAAGCATTACTGTTTATTTTAAAAAGGCAAGTTTACACATATCTTGAATATATTAAAATCATATGTTTTTAAAGATAGAGATATAATTTTGTTTTAGTATCAGAAAGGTTATGTCGACTTAGATAATTGCATATGGTTAAAAATAGTGCTGTATCTATTACTAGAGACAGCATAGGAGATACAACCTTGATTGGAAAAACAAATTCCCAAGTTTTATTTTGGACACAGAGAGTTTAGTTTTTCCATAAAGGAAAGGAAAATAATATAATAGTATGTTGGAATATTTAGGGTTTCATTTATAACATTACGGGTATTATGTTCATCTTTGTTAATAATTTTGTGGGTCATAGAGTGAGTATAAGTTTTAAAATTGAGTTATATAAAGATAAATCTAGGAAGTGTGTTGGATGGACTAAAATGATAGGATACTGATGGATAGAAAATAAAATATATTAGTTCAAGAATGAGAGAACTCTATACAGCATTAAAATGGTGGTAAAAAATGAAAATGAGATTTTAAAAAATTCAAAAGATTTTATCTTTAAATTTTCTTCACTTTATTTAAAATTATAAAACTAATTCATGCATATTTTAACAATTAAAATTTAACACAGAATGTAGAGATGTGAAGTTAATTTTCTTCCTTGTTTCTTCCTCAAACACACACATACACACAGATATACACTTGACCCTGTCTCATGTCCTCAAGGTAATCAATTTTTGACCACCTAGTGTAAAACTTTATATTCTATTATTTCTATATAAGTAAAGATATAAAGACATTTGTGTCCATATATTGAGGATTATTTGTCTTTTTTCAATAGAGAATTATACTATATACATCGATGTTTTAGATGACTTCATTAGAGCTTGGTAATGGATTTGATAATAGATGACTTGAGAGAGGAAAATAGATCAAGAATAACAGGAATTTTTGGCCTACGTAGGTAAAAATAGATCCTTGCAGAGAAAAGAAAAAGTGTGAGAAAGAAGTAGTTTTTGGTAGGAAGGAGTTTAACAATACATAATCATTTTAGTATGTGTTCTTAAAATACATGATTCAAATGAATATAATGGGTATATTAAGAATAATATCTTCATATGTTTGTCTTCAGAAAAACCAATACAAGGTTTTAAGCCTAATTTATTTTATTTACTCAGCATTTATTTAACAATCTCTACGTCAAGGATACGCTTGTTGCCCGTATGATGCTTAGTTTCTCTTGGTGAGAAACAAAATGTACAAACAAAAAAGAGAAACAAATAAATAGAACAAGTGATATTCAAAGGTAATAATTGACATGTGTATTAGTAAACTAGGAAATATAAAGGAGAGTGAAAGAAAGCAGATAGGAGAGGTTAAAACTGAGTTGAAATCTAAACGATTCCATGGAAACCAATCTTTTCTTGTACGTCCCTCTGAGTATTGGTTACTATTATGTTTGTGTGTGTGTAATCATATATGTATATAATTATTACACACCTGAGGCTGCATAAACAAATTACCACAAACTTGCTGGCTTCAAATAGTAGAAGCTTATCTTACAGTTCTAGAGGCCAAAATCTGGCAGGGCCATTCTCTGTTTGAAGTTTCTGTGGGAGAACTCATTCTTTGCATCTCATCTTCTGATGGCCCAAGATGTTTCTTGATATGTAGCTGCATCACTTCAGTCTCTACCTCTGTGGTTCCATTACCTTGTGTTCTCCTGTGTAAAATTTCCCTCTGCCTCACTGTTGTAAGGTTGTTGGTCCTTGGATTTAGGGTTTACTTGTATGATCCAGTGTAAGCACTTCCTTCCAAAATCCTTGATGGATCACATACTTTGCCATTATGTTACAATCACCCTTTACCATAGAAGTTAATATTCATAGGTTCCAGGAATTAGGATATGGGCATATCTTTTTGGGAGCACCATATAGTTTAATAGAATTTATGTACTGTATTAGTGTGCCATAATTTTACATACATTCCTGTCATCCAATAGTTTATGAGAAATTTTACTCCCTTTTTTTCTAATTATACAATGGCTGTCACAAATTAGCTGAGTCATAAATAGGCATTTGATTTATCAAATATTCTGTTAAAAAATCAATGATATGGTTTAGGAAGTTATTATTGAAAAGATATAAATGTTTTGATTGAGAAGAGAAGAAAAAAGTAGAAAAGGAAGAGGAGATCCAGCATTAGGTTTGAGCCTGATAGCCAGTCAACATTATCTTGTTTATTTGTGAAAAGTGTCATATATTTTTTCTCTTGAATATTTTCGTTTTGTTATTTCTTTTCCTAAAATGCATAAAATACTTTATGTAATAGTTTTTACTTCGTATTTACTTTAAAATGATTTTAAAAGGGTTAACAGGAGAGGCTTCTAGGATGCACCAAGGATATCAGTCAGTGTTGTGAGCCTTCATTTTCTGTGATTTAAAAAAATGGCTTAACAAAATTCAGTGTGTGCTACCTAACAGATGTTTCATATGTGCTGTGGACAAATAAATGGATGAATTAGTGAATTAAAGTAGCTAACTGCTAATTCATGCCCAATATAACAACAGAGGAAGAAGAGCTCCAGTTTAAGGAAAGGAAGGCACCCAACATAACAGCAATTATTTTTTTGCCTAAACAAATTTACTAAAAATTACATTTGGTAAAACTACAACAGCAATAGAGAACATTCTGGCATATGTTGCCTATTAAGAAGCAATGGTATAACAAATGAGGAGGTAGTTTAAAATATTTTAACTCATTTGAAATCAAAATGTCTTTGATCTAAATTACACTATAGCCATCTTCAACTCAAATTTGTGTTGAATATTGACATAGATTTTTTTAAGCAGTTTTTTTTGTTTTATAGAATAAAAACTGATCTTCACTTATTATATTATATCTGTGATCATATAATCATTCCGCTACACTGATTGGGGAAGTATGTGAAGTTTATAATAAAGGAAGCACTATCACTGATTGGGGAAGTATGTGAAGTTTATAATAAAGGAAGCACTATCTTCTGGGAATATATAAAAATGATAGGAATGACCAAGAAATGTAAAGAAACTAAAAATTCTGCTTTTAAATTTATTTCCTGGAATTTGTAGTCCACAGGGTGTCAAATCGTCCTACTTTCTAAAGATTTAAGACACAACTTTATTTGGTTTTTAGGCATCAATGTTAATTGGACCGTTTTGTTAATTAATAATGTGTGTTGTTATTTATAGGAATTTGAGAACTGCTACAGGAATTCTTTTGGCTCTAGGCATTATTACATTTGAGTGGTGTTATTTAATTTAAAAAGAAGGGAAAGGGCAACTTATACATTTTTAACATTTTCATCAGTATCATCGTGAACTGTATAGCACACATGTCAGAATCATGAAAAAGGAAATTAACATTTCTGATGGGGATATGAATCATATGATACAAAATCTTTATTTCAAATACTTATAATTAGGATAACACTAGAAGGAAGTAGATATGACAGATATTTCCAAAAGCTCTGCCTTAAAATTTATGAATCTCATTTGCATATAGATATCTAATCAATTATATCTGGGGTTTCTCAGCTCTTACTAACACAGGTAAGGCAATTATGTATCACATTTTACGCATTCCGTACAATACAAAAGTTGCATATGCCATGATGTAAGTTGTATTTTAAAATATTGCTCAATATATTAAAAAGTTTACTGTATTGTCATTCTGTTAATATATACATCATTTATATAATAAAAATATACAGCCTATAACATAATTAGTTATCAAAAGAATTACAACAAGGAGATTGAAATGAAGAAAATAAACTAGAAACCTGTTGAAAACTATGTCCACATGAAAATGTGTATAGTAGCGTCACTCATAATAGCTTCAAGACAGAAACAACAGAAATGGTCATCAACTGACGAATGAATAAATAAAATATGACATACCCATACAATAGAATATTTTTCTACCACAAAAAGATGAAGTACTAATATAAGCCACAATATGGATGAAACTTTATTCTGGGTTAAAAAAAAAAAGGCAGTCACAAAAGACCGCAGAGTATGATTCCATTTAAATGAAATGTCCGGAATGGAGAAAGCTGTAGAGACAGAAGTAGCTGCTTATGGCTAGGGAAGGAGGATGGGAGCATAGTGGGTCGGAGCTTAAGTGTGTGAGACTGATTTTGAGGTGATCAGGCTGTTCTAAAATTGTGGGTTCTTTGCACATATCTGTGGATATACTAATAATCATTGAATGACATTTTAATTTGTTGAATAATGTGGTATATGAATTATATCTTACAAAAGCTGTTTAAAAGAACTAGTATAAAGAGTTCTCTAATATACTACACTTAATTTCCTTTTTTTTTTTTTGAGATGGAGCTTCGCTCTTGTTGCCCAGGCTGGTGTGCAATGGTGCGATCTCTGCTCACTGAAACCTCCGCCTCCCGGGTTCAAGCGATTCTCCTGCCTCAGCCTCCTGAGTAGCTGGGATTACAGATGCCCACCACCACGCCTGGCTAATTTTTGTATTTTTACTAGAGATGTGGTTTCATCATGTTGACTTGTCTTGAACTCCTGACCTCAGGTGATCCACCTGCCTCAGCCTCCCAAAGTGCGGAGATTACAGGCGTGAGCCACCGCACTCGGCCTTAATTTCTTTTTTATTAGCATCTTACATTTGTATGATATATGTCAAATTAATTAACAAATATTAAAATATTATTAACTAGTGCCCATATTTATTCAGATTTCCTTGTTGTTTCTTCAGATACTCATTTTCGATTCCAGAATCCCACATTACATTTAGTAGTTCTGTCTCTTTTGGCTCCTCTTGGTTGTAACAGTTTTTCAAACTTTTCACGTTTTGATGACCTTAAAACCTTTGATGAATTCTGGTCAGATATTTTATAGATTGTCATCCACTGGGATTTGTCTGATGCTTTTCTAATGATTACACTGGGGTCATGTACTTTTGGAAAAGTTTGCAAATGTAAAAAGTGATATTCTCATCACGTTAGTTAAGAGTAAACACTATCAACATGACTTATCATTATTGACACTAGCATTAATCATATAGCTTAAACTAATGTCTGTTAGGTTTTTCCACCATAAACTTACTATTTCTTATCCCTTTCTCATTTATTCTTTAAAACGAAATCACTGTACATGGCCCACACTTAATGAATAGGAGTCATGAGCTCCTCCTTAAAGGTGAAATATCAACATGTATTATCTGTATTTTTAAGAGATTTATTTATTTATTAAACCATTTATTTATATCAGTACAGACTCTTTTTTTTAATACTTTGCATTATGATTCCATAATACCTTATTTATTTTGTAGCTGAATTATTGTAGCTTGGTCAAATGGGAGCGATTTCAGTTGCTTTCTATGTTCCTTAGATATATACGTCTATTTTTCTGGATTTTCTTTTTCTTTTTCTGCTTTTTCATCAGTATTTTCATCCTATCTGCCAATACAAGATGTTTCGTGCTCATTTTGTATATTTTACCTCCCCACCCCCAATCTTAGTCATTTCTCCAATAAGCCGTGGTTTCTTTTATTGGCAAATTATGTTAGAAACCAAGATTTGGGAGCTAGGTGTGCTTGTTGCTTCTGAGATGCATCTAGGTTCTGCTAGCTGACATAGCAACAAAAAATGTGTATGAGTACACATATTTCTAAACATTTCCATGCGTAAGCAGCTGTATCTATAGTAAATGGAACATTTATGGACATTCATACTGATGTCTCAAATTCGAATCTATTACCCCATGGATCTTTCTAGCTTTCTCCGCTTGTTTATTCATAAATTCCCAGTCTAACAATGAGAAACCTGGTTCTAAACATATGCCATCAGTTTATGTAAATGTTCAGTTAGAGTATACATGTATAATAGTTTCAGAATGGTTAACATTGTAACCTCATACCATCATGAGAATGACTTAATACTGCAGTACAGTATTAAGTATAGTTTCTTTTGCCTTTACTCTTATAGACCTCACTTATTTCCAAATTACTCATTAGTCCCTTATTCCCCCACCTTTCAGTGAGGTTGTTTTATACATTTGTAATGTATTTAGATTCTGTGTCATATTTGTATTCCACTCAGGAAATCCCTGTCCTACATGCTTTTTTAAAAATTATATATAATGAGATTTAATTTCTGTTCTATAAAGTTCCATAGGTTTTGACAAATGCTTAATCTCTTGTATTCACCATTACAGTGTAATACAGAATAGCATCAGTGCCCTAAAATATTTCCTGTGCTTCATCTATCAATTCTTACCACCCAGGTTCCTGGCAATCACTGATTTGTTTACTGTCTCTGTAGGTTTCCATAATGACATATAATTGGAATCATAGAGTATTCATCTTTATTAATCTAGCTTTTCTCTTACACTAGGAATAAGAATCTAAGATTTATCTATGTATTTTCATCATTTAATATTTTATCACTGAATAACATTTCATTGTACAGATATGCTGCAGTTTGTTTACTCCCCAGTTGAAGCATATTTTCATTGCTTCCATTTATTGGCAATTGTTAATAAAGCAGCTAAAACCATTCACATGCAGTTTTTTTGTTGTTGTTGTTGATGTAAGTTTTCAAATCAGTGTACAAATTCAGAAATTAGTAGATCATATGGTAAGATTGTTTCATTTTTGTAATAAACTGCCAAACTGTCTTCCCAAGTGGCTTTACCAGTTTTCATTCCTACCAGAAACTGATGAGACTTCCTGTGGCTCTCCATTCTCAGTATGCATTGTTAGTTTTTGCTATGATTTGTTTTCCATTTTAGCCATTGTAAAAGGTGTGCAGTTGTAACTCATTGCTGTTTTCATATTTAATTCCTTAAAGCCAAATAATTTGAATATTTTTATGTAGGCTGATTGTTCATCTGTATGTAATTTTTGGTGAGATGTCTGTTCAGATAGTTGCTTTTTTAAAAAAAATCTGTTTTGCTTTTTTTTTAATTGTTGAGTTTTAAGGGTATTTGTATAGTTTAGATACCAGTCTTATATCCGATACATATTTTGCAAATATTTTCTCCCAGTCTGCGATTAATATTTTTATTCTATTCACAATGACTGTCAGAGAGAAAGTCATTAATTTAATTAAGTTAGACTTAATTTTAATACGGTCTAACTTTTTTGTTTCTTTAATGGGCATTGTTTTGGTATTGTATATAAAAATTCATTACCAAATCCAAGTTCATGTAGGTTTTTTTGTTATCTTCAGCAGTTTCATAGCATTGTGTTTAGCATTTAGGTCTATGATTACTTTTGAGTAATGTTTCATGTAATATGTAATGTCTCTGTTAAATTAAATGTATGTTAAATTTCTTGCCCAATTGGTATGGTTCTAGTACTTTGGGTTGAAAAGATTATCTTTTTTTGTTTTCCTTTGATATATTGTCAAATATCAGTTGACTAACTTTGTAGTCAACTTTTTTTTTGTAGTGAATCTTTGTTTGTCATAGTCAAAATGCATGAGTATTTTGGTTTTGGGGTGTGACTATAAATATTTTAAATTAAAAATTGTAGTGGTTTACAGCTACTATGTAGGACAACGACTGACATCCATATATTATCCTTGTACCTTGTAACTTGGAATAACTTATTTGTTCTAGGATTTTCTAATTGTGCTAATTAGGAATTTGATTATGATATTTAATAGGACTTGTGAGAGAAGACATCCTTATCTTTTCAATAGTATGAAGAATGTGATCAGTGTCTTTACTTTAAGTTTACTGGCAGCTGAAGGGCTTCTTTATAGATTTCTTTTTAAATAACACTGAGAAAGATCCCTTTGATGCCTGGGTTTCTGGTAAGTTTTTTCACGAATGATTCTTGAATTTCTCCAAATGCTTTCTTACATCAATTCTTAAGAACATACATATTTTCTTCTTAGTCTGTTGATGTGGTGGATTAGATTGATTATTCTTCAAATGTTGAACCATTTTTTTTGTATTTGAGAGCCAATTCCAGTATGACACAACACAGGAACAAATCTCACTTGGCCAAGGTTTATAATTACTTTAACTTATTGCTGTATTTGACTAAAATTTTGTTGAGGATGTTTGTGTCTGTGTTCATGAGAGATATTAGTCAGCAGTTTTCCTTTTTAGTCACCTCTTTATCTGGTTTTGGTATTAAGATGAAGGTGCCTTTATTGAAGCATTCCATATATTTTCTGTTCTTATTTCATTTTTATTTTGAGACAGGGTCTCCCTCTGTCTCTCAGGCTGGAGTGCAGTGGTGTGGTCACAGCTCACTGCAGCCTTAATCTCCTAGGCTAATCGATCTTCTCACTTCAGTCTCCTGAGTAGCTGGGATCACAGTCACATGCCACCATGCCCAGCTAATTTTTCTATATTTTGTGGAGTCAAGGTCTCCCTACATTGCCTAGGCTGCTCTAAAACTCCTGGGCTCATTTTTGTCTTGCGATTTATCGTTTATTTTCTTTTAATTTACCAAATAAGTACAGAGGTGTTTGTAATATTATTTGTTATCCTTTTAATTTCTATAAGTAGTGTCTCATTTCTGAAGTTTGTCCTTTGTGTATTTTCTCTTTGTATCTTTGTTATCCTGTGTAGAAACTTAAACATTTGGAAAGAAATTGCTTTTGGTTTGGTTGAAATTCCCTACTGCTTTCCCATTTTTAATTTTATTGATTTATGCTATAATGTTTATTATTTATGTTCTTCTGCTTAAGACTTAACTTGTTCTCCTTTCTCTAGTTTCCTAATGAAAGATTAGGTTATGAATTTTAGATTTTTCTTTTTTTCTAATATACGCATTGTATCTTGAATTTTTTTCTAAGCACTCTTTTCACTACATCTCACGCATTTTAATAAGTTGTATTTTCACCTTCATTTTGTTCATAATATTTAAAAATTTCTCTAGATATTTTACGTTTACATTTTGTATTATTTGGAAATATTTTATTTCATTTCCAAGTATTTAAGAATTTGTCTTAGATGTGCTGCTGGATTTGGTTTGCTAATATTTGTTTGAAGATTTTTGTGTCTACATTTATGAGAAATATCAGCCTGAAGATGTTTCTTTTCCCTTGTGTCTCTGTCAGATTTTGGTATCAGGTTGATGGTGGCTTCATAGAATGAGTTAGGAAGGAGTTCCTTAGTTTTTCAGAATAGTTTCAGGAGGATTGGTATCAGTTTTTGTACATCTGGTAGAATTTGACTGTTAATCCATCTGGCCCAGACCTTTTTAAATTGGTAGGTTATTTATCACTGATTCAATTTTAGAAGTTTAAATTGTCTATTCAGCACTTCAATCTATTCTTGATTAGATCTAGGGAGATTGTGTCTTTCCAGGAATTTATCCATTTTCTCTAGATTTTCTAATTTGTGTGCATAGAGTTGTTCATAGCAGTCTCTGAGGATCCTTTGTATTTCTGCGGGTCAGTGGTAATATCACCTTTGTCACTGCTGATTGTGCTTATTTGGATCTTCTCTTTCTTTTTCATTGTTAATCTAGCTAGCAGTCTGTCAATCTTATTTATTTTTTTTCAGAAAACAAACTACTGCTTTCATTGATCTTTTGTATGGCTTTTTGCATCTCAATTTTATTAATTTCTTTTCTAATTTTAGTTATTTATTTTCTTCTGCTAGCTTCAAGGTTGGTTTGTTCTTTCTTTTCTATGTCCATTAGGTGCAAAGTTAGATTGCTCGTTTGAGACCTGTCTGACTTATCGATGAAGACACTTAGAGCTATAAACTTTCCTCTTAAAGCTACTTTGGCCGCATCTCAGAGATTTGGTACGTTGTGTTCCTATTTTCAAGAATTTTCAATAATTTTTAAATTTCTGCCTAAATTTCAATGTTCACCCAACAAAGGTCTAATATCCAGAATCTATAGGGAGCATAAATATATCAACAAGCTAAAAACAACTCCATTAAAAAATGAACAAAGGACTTGAACAGATATTTCCTAAAAGGAGACATATAAGCAGCCAACAAACATGAAATAATGGCCAGCATCAGTAATCAACAGAGAAATATAAATCAAAACCACAATGAGATACATCCTAACACCAGTTGGAATGGCTATTACTAAAAAATGTGGAAAGAAGTTTGGGGATTTTTCAAAGAACTTAAAACGGGTACCATTTGACTTATCAACTCATTCCTGGGTATATACACAAAGGAAAAAAATCACTCTACCAAGAAGACACATGCACATAGGTATTTGTTGCTGTACTATTCACAATAGCAAAGACATGGAATCAACCCAAGTGCTCATCAATGGTAAATTGGATAAAGAAAATATAGTGCATATACACCATGTATATGATAATGTCTTATATACAATATGATAATAGAAAACAACCTGGAATAGTTATTTCATAAAAGGTGACTTACAAATGGTGAATGAGCACAAAAATATGTTTAGTATTATTAGTCATGAGGAAAATTAAAATTAATCCATAATTATATTTTACTTTCAACCCATTAAAAATGACTGAAGTTAAAAAGACCCACAATATAAAAATTTTATGAGGAGTTTGAACAACTGGAACTCTCATGTGTCATTGGTGAGATTAAAAAATGGTCCATCCATTTTGGAAAATAGTATAGAAGCATCTTCTAAATTTAAACTGTACCTCAAGACCCAACAATTGCATTCCTAAGTCATTACCCAATAAGAATTAACACACAGGTCCATACAAATGTGCAGACACACAAACACACTCTCGATTAGCAACATTATTTATTTAAAAGTGGAAGCAAAGTATTCACTAATTGTGAAATTGATAAACTGATGGTATTACCATAATATGTTCTACCACTCAGAAGTAACAAAACACATAATATCAATGTGCAATACATGGGTAGATCACACAACATCAAACTAAGTAATAAAAGTAAAATTCAAAAAACTTTCTGTGATTTTATTCCTGTTAAATTGTACTAATGAAAAATTCTAGTTACATAAAGCAGAGTAGTAGCTGCCTGGGCTTTCAGGCAAAAGGTGGAGGGGGTTACAAAGTGGTAAAAAACATTTTAGAGGTGGGAACTGTCCTAGGTTCTGATTTTGGTACTGTTTCTGCAATTGTAGGCAATTACCAACTTTATCCAACTATACATTTAAACTGGATGAATTTGATTCTATGAAATAATTCCTTAATAATGATAAAGAAAAAACCTTATGTATTACATTCCATATACTGGAAAAAGAAAATTGCTTTGGAATGTCTTTGGACAAAGAGTAAATAAGGCCAACATTTATTTCCATTTAATAAAGTAGTTGTCCTGTTTTACCTGTAGAAACTTGACTCCAGATTGAAAACAGATTGCTAATTTTGTGCCACTATGAACAATATAGTTTTTCCTACTCTGAAGCTCAGAATTTTTCAATTGACAAACTCTATCTTTGCCCCAAAGCTGGAAACTTTGGCCAAATTAGCACTTTCTATTTCACTTGAGGTTTTTAAAAAAGTTTTGTGTCAGATAAAAATCAGTCTACATCACTTATCACTTCAGAATTTTTGTCTCATTAAAATAAAAAGTCATCAGAGAATCAAAGAAAACAGTGTTTCCTAAATCATAGTAGTTTCTAAATCACATGTGCAATATAGAAACTGTTAGATACTGACTCAAAACTAGTTAAGTATTTTCAGTAGTAAAAGTATTTCTAGGATATTTTTTACTGGATTCATTTAAAAATTATTACTGAAACATGGCCTTAAGAAAATGTGGGAAAATATAGATTGCAAATAGAAAAAATACATAAGGAAAAATCTATAATTTCTTTTTCGTTGTTGTTATTTTTACAATTTTTCCAATAATACACAGGTGACTGGTAAAGTCTGTATTTGAATTTTGCTTTGGAATCATCTATTATTATAATTAGAGTTCTCTATTTTATTCTTATTCTAGTATTTTAACTTTATAATAGGTGCCACATACTACCTGTATAAAGCAAAACATACTTCAAATCCATGCCCCTGGCTATCACTATATTCTCCATCCCTATAATTTTGTCATTGGAAGGATGCAATAGAAACTGAATCGTACCATTTTGTCACTAAACAAAATTCTCTTTAGATTTATCCAGGTTGTTTCTACCAGTAGTTTGTCCTTTTATATTTCTGTGTAGTAGCCCAAAGATAAATTTACAGCAGTTTTCTTAACCATTCACCCATTGAACAACATCTGGGAAGTTTCCAGTTATTGGCTATTACATATAAAGCTGCTATGAACATTAATTTTATGTTTCTGTCCAAACAACCACAAGATTTTGTAAATAAGGTGTTTTTTGGAAACAGCCACAGCCAATTTACCTATTATCTTTGGCGGCTTGCATGTTGCAATTCTGCCTATTTCATAATTGAATAATTGCAATAATTGTATGACTTCCAAGTTTAGGATATTTTCTGTCTATTGTTTCTTTTAAAAATTTGCTAACTCCCGCTAAAAATAATTGAAATAAGAAAGTATGCATACATTAATTTAATTAAACATATTCATACTGAAGAAGTGATTTTTGTATAGACTAGGATTCAGGAAGTTTAGTTTGTGGGCCAGATATGGCCAATAGAAGTTGCTTGTTTCATGCCTTTTTAGCTAGGAATAACTTTTATAGTTGTTCATATTGTAAACAATAAAATAAAAAAAATAGAAAGAAGTATGAAAAGAAGGAAGGAAGGGAGAGAAGGAGGAAGGAAGGGAGGGAAGGAGAAAGGAAGGAAGGAAGGAAGGAAGGAAGGAAGGAAGGAAGGAAGGAAGGAAGGAAGGAAGAAAGGAAATGTAGAACTAAACGAAGAAACAGGCACAAAATAAAGTTTTAAAGAGTTCACTTAAGTCATAATAAGAATGGCTGCCTGGAAGACTCAGACCTAAGTAACCTTACATATGAGCTCCATTTAGCCTTTGTTACATGCAAGTTTTTAAAGACAAAAAGTCAGATGAGTGGCTTGATGCAAAATTGTTTGTTAGAAATTCTCATTGGTTTATAGAAATAACATTGATTAGTGCTTGGCTATACGTGAGTGAGCTATAAGGTGTGGGCTATGGTGTGGGGCATGTAGCATTGTTAGGTTAATTGGCATCTACTTGCAGCAATAACAAGCAGCTTCAAGGATGATTACTTGGCTCAAAAGGGAAAATGAGATGTGATGACTGTCTCATTCCTATGTGTCTCCAGGCCTGATAATTTAAAGGATGTTTGTATTCTCAGATAAAAGTTTGTTTTCTTTCTCATTTTCCCCTCTTGATCAAAATCTTTCTTTTTAAATGTATTGATGATCAAAGTCTGAGTGTTCCTTGTTGCCGGGAAAGCTCATTCCCAGATAGTACTGTTCCACATTGGAGGAAAAGAGGAGACATCTCAGTGAGAAAGTTTAAGAGTGCTCAAAAGCCAAATTGGAATGACATTACAGAGTGATAAAAATGGGATTATAATCAAGTCATTGATTTACACAGCTGTTGTCATTTGTTGAATCATCTCTATTCTTCAGAATACCAGGTTTTTAGTTTGCTTGGAAGGAAGAAAACAACAAGGGATGCATAGCATTAATAATTTGAAGAGTAGAAATATAATGCATATGAGGATAATCAAAAAGAATCTCTATGCCAGAATTTAAAAAGGAATCTATTCCATTAGGGTGCCAATTTAAAATAAATCCAGATTCTTCTTTAGAGACATGTTATAACCAAAAGGCTTCTTTTCTAATTTGTCCTAGTTGAGTTTCTACTTCACGGGAAGTTTCATGTATACACAACAGGAGGTATTTGCCACCATACATACACCTCTTTGCTCAGCTAATATGCAAACTAAAGTGATGTGATTGCCTACTACAACCTTAGCCAGTGAATCACTGGCTTTTTTTGAGCTGTGATGGAGGCAGTGGTTTTATTAGCAATATTGTCTAAGGTTATAGAAAGTCTTCTGATCATATGTTCATGGGAAGTGACATCTCACCAAAGCAAAAGTGCCCTCCTAATAAAGTGCATGGAGTTATCTTCTTGATGGCTGCACAGATAATGGGAAGGTTTTTCCCAAACAAATTCTTTGGGTAAACTAGATCAGCAATCACCAATAGAGCAATAGATCTATTGACCAATAGATACGGAGAGCAATAGGCTAGCCTAGAGAAAAGTTTGAGGGAACTAGTCCAGTTTGAGATTTCTTTAAAGCTATATATAGATAGAGGGATGATCAAATATCCTGAGACATTGCTCTTCCTCATTCCATGCTCTTAGATATTTATAGGCTTATGGATGGTAAACTTCTTTACAGACAAAAATAAATCCTATTAGAGCACAGGTAAATGTATTATAATTTGAGTTCATCCATTTTGGGACACTATTAAACAATGGCTCAGACACATTAAACAAGAGGCAGGTTGGGTTCTAATGACAGGAGAGACTGTTTTTCTTTTAACTTCTAACAGCATCATGCATTTCAGCATTATCATTTCTATACAAAGCTGCAATCATTTTGACAATAGGACTCTGATGAGGAAAACTGAAAGATGGTGCAAGCAGATTAGGATGAGTCAGGCAGATCCCATAAAGAGGTTTTGTTTTATGTGACCCCTAAGTTGTGTTGCGAGTACAATTAAGAATACCTGTGCAATTTAAACCAGGATGTATCAACGTATCACTGTTGTCAAAAGTGTCTGTCAGTTTAGGGTGGCAAGTCAACATCTTGTCAAATTTCTGGAAGTGGCAATGGTCTGTGAGATTATGATCAGAGAATTATCCCTCCATGTTATGGTCAAATGTATCAAGGACAGCAAAAACAGAAACCTGACTATAGGCATTTTGTTAAATTGCATCTGTATATGTACTTTAACGTATATGAATAAGACTAATGTCATGTAAGAGAGTATATTATATGTGAAACGATTTTACCAAAACAACAAAGAGAGGATCCTCACAGTATGAAGGAGGCCTAAAGGCATAAATACTCCAATGAAGAAGGAAGAAAAGGACCAAACATTTTAGGTGCAGTAAGCATTACAGTCAGTCAGAACTGAGTTTACAGGGCTGGTCCTGTGTCTTGGGTGAAATTAGAATAAAACAGATTTCACCTACTTGACATCATGGTCAAGAAGACTGAGGGTCAGTTTCAAGTGAAGGTCTCAGTGATGCAAGATTTCCACTTTGGTTGGGATGCCTTTTTAAAATGAGAAACATGAATCTATGAGTAAATGCCCTTAAGTTTGCAGCACAGAGACTGATCAACAATATCTGATGTGGTCCATTTTAAGGAAGTTGGAGTTAATCTTTTGTTTGATGTTTTTCCTAGTAAACACAGTCTTCATGTTGTAGGCCATAATCTTTGATGTTTTCATCTCCTTGGAGCTTGCTATGAAAGGAATCCTTTATGCATTTGGAGTTTCTAGAGAGAAGTTTTTGGAGGTTTTGGCAACAATGAAGAATATACCTTTAACAAGTGCAGCTTCAGAAGCTCCTTTGTCTAGTCACATGGGCATTTCTGTTATTATTTCAAAGGGCTGAAGCTGGTATTTTCCAAATTTAATAGATCACAGGTTGGGCAGAACCAAAGAGAGAACCTTTGACCAGAGAAGGTTTAAAAACTTCAGTTACTTTTGCCAATTGAGTTTTTATTAAATCATTGGTGCATTCTGCCAGTCCAGACGATTGAGGGTGATAGACACCATAGAAATGTTGGAAGTTAGGCCAAATGTTGCAAATGGATCAACTTAATAGACAAGTAAGATGTGTTCCTCAGGTGCTATGGAGATCAGATGGAACTCCCCATGAAGGAATTATCTTTTCTAATAATAATTTGTCTAATATTTGGACCATAGATCCTCAGCAAGGAAATGTTTCAACCCAATGAGATCATACAAATTAGCACCAGAATATATCTGTAACTCTGAGATGGAGACAGCTGGATAAAATCCAATTGCCATATCTCAGAAGGTCCTGAAAATAAAGGAAAATGTCCATGTGAACTATAAAAGGATTGTTCAGAATTGTGTTTGGAACAAAGAGTGCAGTGAGAATAAAATTTTGTGCAGCAGTAGAGAATGATTTTCAGTAATATTGCTTTCTCCATACTATCATTTTTTCTGAATTCCAGTGAGTCAGCTCATGAACATATTGCAAAAACTGTAACTGAAGCTGTAAGGAAAGATCAGACTAGTGATTCAAAACATAAGCCTATTTCTGGAAGAAACTTACCTCCTTTATCTTTCTAGAGGTCTATTTCCTTCTTGGGAACTCCTGTTTATGCCTCTTTTAATGAAGTTCTAAAGGAGCAATAAGTCTGTGGAGACATTTCAAGACATCTTTATTCTATGATGTAACCTTCTGGGATATATTCTATGCTATGACATCAGTGAAATAGTTGTCCTTACTCACTGAAATATCTAGTTTTGAGTGACCACAGATTTTGATGATAGCAATAAATTTGGGTTTGGAAAGTGCTTTCAAGTGGTCAGAGAGTTTTTGACCATTTTTGGTGGGTTAACCTGATGAGGTCCAAAACTGTGTTGCTTCCAAAGCATGCCAAAATCATGGGATACTCTAAATGCATGTATACCATCATTATGAATGTTAGCCAGTCTTTCCTTTGCTAGTTGACAAGCTCAAGTTACAGCAACAAATTCTTCCTGCTTAACTTATTTTATATCTGGAAAAGTATTATTCTTTATTCTCATTTAGAAGCACTATGGCATAACCAGCCTGATAACTCACAAACAGATCTTTCAGATAAAAACCGTGAGTGAATCGAATTACATCAGCATTATCTGTGGATGTCTCTTGTAGGTCCTATCTACGTGTGAGAAGTTGGTTGGTCAGAGTGATGCCGTCATATGGCATCTCATCAGTAGACAAAAAGCAAAGGAATGGGTGGGTTAAGATTATTACAGCAAGAAATAATAAAACTGTGTGAGGACAGAAGAACTTCATAGGAAATAAGTCTATTAACAGAGTAATGTTGGGTATGATGTGAGTTCAGAAAGATTTTCACTGAGTGGGAAAAATAGATGGTAAGACGGGATCCCATAACTATGTTTTCAATGGTTTTAAAGAACAAGGTGGTGCCAGAGGTTGCTCTTTTAAGCACAGTAGCATCCTTCTATTGGCTGCATCAAGTTTCTGGCTGTAATATCATTTTTTCTGAGTTAGGACTCCCAAGCCATTTCCCTGGTCTTCATGAATGTACAGGGAAAACAGAAGGCTATAATTGGGATGCCCTAAGGCAGGGGCAATTGTAAAATTTTTCTTGATAACTTATAGGGATTTGAGTCCCTCTAGAGTCCAAACAATAAGATCAGGCTGTCCACTTTCAGTAAGGCTGTCCACTTTCAGTAAGATATATAAAGGCTGAGTTATTAAAGAAAAATTAGGTATCCAATTCTGTCAGTATCCAACCATTTCCAGAAATCCTTAAAATTGCTTATTTGTCAAGGGCTTGGGGAATACTAGAACGCCTTTAATACTTTCTGCATTTATAAACAGTCTTTTCTTAGAAGTTAAATGTCTTAAGCATTTTACCTGCATCTGGCAAAAATGTAGTTTCTCTCTAGAAACTTAATATCCCTGAAATGCCAATTGTTTTCAGAGTTTCATGCTCTCATCCTTTGTGATGTGCATAGTCAGGCAACAAAGGAGCTCATCCACATATTAGATGAACATAGGTACTTCTGAGAAATGTATTATCAGCTCAGTCATATTTCAATATATGATAAAAATATGTAGGACTCTCAGTGTTACCTTGCGGTGTGATGGTCCAGGTATTCAGAGGTTCACCCAAGTTAAGGCAAATAAGTATTTACTCACTGGGTGTACTAGAATATTTTAAAAGCACTGCATACATTAACCACAGTAAATATCTTACTTTAAGTGGTGACTGCTGTCAAGAGTAAGGAGGTTTGGTAACACCAGATGTCTTGGGACCAAAATATTGATAGCTCTCAAATCTTGTAAGAAATGTCAGCCCTACTCATTTGATTTTCTTATGGAAATGATCAGAGTACCATATGGGCTAGAGCAATAAATAATTAGACCCTTTTAAATATAGTCTTTTATTGTGGGTCTGATTCCTTCTATTTCTTTAGGCATTAGGGAATGTTATTGATAAAGGTTTAATCAGGTTTATTTCCACTTAAATGGGGTGATTGAATGTATTTTACCAATGTCAGTGGAAAATTGAGACCCTAAGTGAGACAAAGCCATCAATATCACTCATTAAACCTAGTTTAGAAAAAAAATTTGTAGAGTCTGTATTTTCATAGTTTTAATAGTTTTGTTCTTGTCTGTAGTTGTTCTGTTTGCTCCTTTTGTTACAAATTTAACACATTTCTCCATTTAGAAAGAAGAAAATGTGTACATTGTGCCTAAGAAATGTATGGGAACTGAGGGAATCAGCAGAAAAGAATGAAGGCCACTGAGTGAGCTTACCTGGAATTCTAAGGGTTTGAACTTGTATACAGTCATAGGCCAATTATATACTCCTTCCATTTGTACAAAATCACTACTCTCAGGAAGGGAACAAGTTAATTTGGTAGGGTTGTGGACAGAAAGAGCAGCCCCAGTGTCTCTTAGGGAATATATCTGTTTTCCATTTATGGAAATTTCTATTTCACTAGTCAGGAGAAAGGGTAAAACCTCCTTTTAATCCTATGAGCAATTCTGTTCATCTCGTGGCATCCTATCTTTTTATTGGTCCTGCTGTCTTTTATGTTTTCTACAGTCCTTTTTGAAATGGCCAGGCTTTTTACAATAGAAGCAAACATCCATTCAATAGTTAAAATGAGGCACCTGTCTTTTCTTAAAAGGCTTGATTTTACTAGTCAGTTGTAGTTGTACATTTATAACCTTTGAGGCCTTAGTTTTTACTTCTTTCTGAACAGTTTTATAAAGTTGATCTGCCATGGTTACTAATTTGTGGGTTTATATATTTGCCCAATTAAGCCGGTGTCTTTTTTTTTTTTTTTTTTTTTTGAGATGGAGTTTCGCTCTTGTTGCCCAGGCTGGAGTGCAATGGCACAATCTCGGGTCACCACAACCTCCGCCTCCCAGGTTCAAGCGATTCTCCTGCCTCAATCTCCCTAGTAGCTGGGATTACAGGCATGTGCCAGCATGCCCGTAAGCTGGTGTCTTTTAACTGAGGTAATTAAGTCCTCATTTAAGCCACTGGGGCATGTAGAATTTGTAAGGGAATCACTCTGATGATCATGCTAGCCTTAGCCATTCCAAAATATCATTTAAAGATTTGTTTCAAATCATTCAAAATAATCAACCACAGATTTGTCTGGCATTTGAGTATATTGTTGAATTATCTTCCAGTCTACATTTTTTAGAAAAGACCTACGGAATAGCATCATAAAAAGCCTTGGCTAAAGTGCAGATCATTTCATGGTTGGCTTGTCTGTTTTTGAAAATCTACCAACAGATTATACCAGCTTTCCTTTTTGAACCATTCAGTGGCCCTGCCTTCTCATACCAGCATATGAACTAACTGATAAACATGATAATATCCAGGCTTGTAAGTCCAGACAATTAAATTAAATTCTTTTGCAAACCCTATGGGATTTTGGAGCAGGTGTGGGATGTCTTTTATGATATTCTTAAGTTTGTTCTTTGTCTAAGGGCTATACACAATAGCAGGCTCATCTCTTTTTGTGAGTTTTATGTTGAAAGGAGCAGCCAAAATAGGAGCTTCAGGGAGGAGTGTCAGGAATCTATGGTTTTCTTAGGTGGTGGTGGTAGTTATAGAAGGGAAGGCAAATCAGAGCAGGAAAGTCCAGATAAGAGAGGATATAAATGCATAGTGTAGGAGGAGGAATAGTTGGAGAAGGCAGAGTGAAGGCTTCTGATACCTTTGAAATTTGGATATAGTTTCAGATATACTTTTGTTTACTTCTTGAAAGAAGACAATTTTCTCAGAACTTCTTTTAGAGGCTTTTAGGTGGCAGTAAGTATCCCATTCAATTTGTCTGTTTCCAAAACCAGAAATTTTCCAATTGTGCACACAAATAATTTTAGCCATTTTAAAGGACTCTCATTTCAACCATTGCTGCTATGACCATCCTGGGGTATGTGAGCACATTTTCATAAGTATTTACAAGAGGAAGCTCCTTATGTGTTGTACATAAAACCAGCTGACGTTTCTAAAGGAGGTTGTCCCTTAGAAGAATGTTAGGATTCTGAAACTTGATTTCCCCTAGTTTAGGAACTTTTTGAAAGTGACCAAGGCTAGAAATATGTTTTGGGTCAAAGTGTGCTGCCTGTGAGTGTCACCTGACATGGTGTCATCTGAATCATGAATCACTCTCTTACATGTCTTGGAATCTCTAATTGCCTTGCAGCAGCAGAGTGCTCAAGGTGCCAACCCTGATGTGCACCTTCAAGCTGAGCTAAAAGTCTCTGCAGGTATTCTTGTGGAGAGGCTCTATGAGACTTACACGCGTCATGGATAAACATCCTGATACCTCCACAAAGTATCTTACCACCTTGACTACTCAATCAAATTTGGAAGGGATAAGTGTCTCAACTTCTGGGAAAGAGAGCTCACCCTCCTGCACCTTTAGTTTTGAAACAGGAATTGGTCACAAGTGCAAAAACGAGTGTGAATTATAAGCAATAGGAAGCTGACCTCAAATGATCTTCCTGCCTCAGCCTTCCAAAGTGCTGGGATTATAAGTGTGGGTCACCACACCTGACCTATTCTTGAGGTGCTTAAAATCAAATGGCAGTTTTACAATGTTTCATTTAGATCATCTGTGGACAGATGCTTTATTGACTATCAACTAACTTTCAGAGTTTTTTTTTCTATACTGTTAAATTATAAATTCCATCGTAAATTTCTCATTAAAATTTCCTTCTTGGAAAAATGTTAATTTTGTTCTCAAATTTTATTTTGCTTGACTTCTTATGTTATGTCTCTCAAGTTGCTAGTCATTAAGTTTCTAGTATGTTACATTACACATTTTTAAATGTTTTGTAATTTTTTTTTAGTAAATATTGTTCAGTTATCTGGTATATTGATAGTTAATGTAGTAAAAATTATCTAGATAGTACCCTATTTCAAATGTCTAGCTATATCTTATGAAAAAAAGTTAATTATTTGGTGTTTAAGACATAAGAACAAATAACAGTTGTAATTTTAATTTTAAAGTTTTATTGTTGTACTCAGTAAATAAAAAAGTTTATATCAAAAAATACTTGATTAACAGTATGCCATTTTAACATTAAATATTATTTTATCTAGCGCTTTATTACAATATAAAATATTTTTTGAGTTTGGGAAATAATATATTCTGCAAAACATAATTAAATTATCTTACTACAGTATTACATTAATCAAACTTCACAGATCTGTTAGAGCTAAAAAGTAGGTATGCTTTCCTGGTAAAATAAGAAAAAAAAGGTGAAACTTAGTAAGAAATCTGTATGATGATTAAATGACTGAAATATACTAGAACTTTTTGAGATCACCATCAATAAAAAATTTTAAGAACCCAATGGATTAGCTATGATGTCAAATCCCATAATAATGTCTGTCTTTTCTCACTTCTGCTTTACAACATTTTATGTGGATAAGATGACCCATTGTAGTATAATTTAATGATGGAAATGAATAGCCCTCTGGGAAGGCCAGTGAAAGAATCTTATTTCTTTAGGAAAATAAGCTATAGCTTTGATTTTATTAATATAAACAGTATAGTACATAGTATCCGGCATTTTCAAAAATACACAAGGATAAGCTTTGAAATTTGGCCAACTTTTAAAAGGATAGTTTTATTTGGGTTCCAGATTAACCATCAGAGAAAACCACATTTCTTGTCCTTTCTCCAATCAGACCTGCAACATCGGAACAGATATGAACAATTCTCCTTTTTTTTTTTTTCCTAGACAGCAATTTAGAATAATTAGGGTAATTTATACATAATACTCTGGCCCAGATCTTATATAATAGATCTTGGAAATGACTATTATCTTAAAGGTGACATTTAAATTAAAAACAGTGGTGGTGGGCATAAACTTTGAAAGCACAGGCTGTGCAGTCATGCATATTGGCTCTGTTAGGAATTTGTCTCTCCCACTACATGTTTTGTAGCTTTAGAAAAGTTATTAATGTCCCTAAGCCTCCATTTGCAAAACTGGAATGAACATGAAAAGACTCATGAGAGAAGTAAAAATTTAATCCATATAAAACCCTTTGTATGATATCTGAAATAGAATAAGAAGTTAAATATTTCTTATTATTAAGCTGCCTTTGAAATAATTGCCTCGAATGACGCTGAGCCTGTGGTCTGAATTTAGGTTTGCTGTATACATGTCTTAGAGGCAACTCTAAACTGAAAAATAAAAATAAATAAATCTGCAACATCAAATCTTTGAGCATTTATATTGATTTCAGTTTGGTATGCTCATGAAACTTTAGCTTACTAGCCACTTCCAGTGAATGCTACTCTCAACTAATGATGTCATCATTGCATTTCTTTATCCTCTCACACCTGCAAGTTTTGCTTCCAAGCTAAACACCCACGCTATCTGCTGCTTGATTACATTTTTCTTAATTAAATGGTGTGTACAGTTTGCATTTTCAGTTAACACAGCAAAAGGAGCCTACATTCTCATAAGTCATTTTTATGAGTTGGGCCCCTATCATTTTAATGTGGCAATTAATTAAGTACTTAATAAAACTGTGCTTTATTATAGCAAAGCCTGGTTGCAGGAGCCTAGTTAGGGATGTGTCAGCATTTTTTGTTACTGACTCCTTTATATCCTCTCGATAATTGTACTATAAAAATTTGCTTTGGGTACAAATTTTGAAATGGTGTGAATTGCAGCAACAAGCTGTTCCTCGGATATAAAAAATAATCAATTTTAGATGTGACCCTAAGTATGAAGAGATGGTTAACTGAATTATTTTCCTGCTCCCCTGGAGTATTGTTTACATTATATCAAATTATATATTCTAGCTGACTATACATTAATGATGTTTGGTCATGTTGATAGATTTAATTCTTTTGATTAAATTGTTACATCTCTAATGAGGATATGCTTCTAAACAAGATGGGATTTTTCAATATGGGATAAAGTTAGGATTATAATTTAGTTATATTTCAATTAGGAAAATATTTATACACTCCTATGATTGCACAAACCTTCCTAAAATATATTATATAAAGAAATGTCCTTATGGCAGTGTTTTTCAATTAAAAACATCCAAATACAATAATTAATTTTCTTACATTTTAAGAATTATATCATGAGCAATGGTTCAGAAAATTGAGCCTTCAGGCATGCTCAGTGAAATATTTACTATGTAATGATATCAAATGACTCAAAATATGAAAAATTAACTCTCAAATATAAATATTTATTAAGATGTATTTATATCTAATTTGTCGGTAAGGGCATTTTTGTAAAATGATGGGATTTTTCAGGAATCTTTAACTATTGGTTTAGTATAAGAAAAGTAAAAGTACATTTAAATGACAAGCTAGTTAAACATAAAATTCTTACTGCTCTTCAGAAATAACTGAAACAAAGCGTTACATTTTTTTCAGAGTGGTCTGTGTTGGAAAAGTTGAAACATAACAATACAGCAGAATTATTCAGTGCATTTTAGAATGTCTGTATATTTTTCCTCTGCCTCTGTGTAAGGCACTCAACTGTGATTAGATAAGCATGAAACCATAAAATTTGTTGATTAAACACTGATGAGACAGAACAATTTACGTGATATTGGTAACATCTAACAGAAAAATATGTATGACTACATGTGAGTTTAAGGGATACTTCTCTCTGAGCTCAAGGACCCATAATAGTACCCATAATAGAAAAAGCTGGAAAAAATACATGGATGGAGGTGATATGTGTAGCAAATAAAAGATTTTGAAAAATTACCCCAAATTTCAATCTCTGGGTTGTATTTACAAACCAAGTTTTAAAATATGTAATTCAAGTCAATAAATTCAGGTGCAAAAATTTTGCGTGAGTGCAGTTAACCAATATTCTTATGTCTATTTTATGAGTGATTTTGTCCAAAGTGCTTTTAATTTAGAATAACAAGAGGGTGCTTATAACTTTGGGCTAATGGGACATGATGTTCAATTTAAGAGGCTAACATTACCACTATACTCGCTAGTAATTTTGACATTTTAATAATATTTTTCAATATAATTTGTAATAAACTGTTATCTGGTATGTAAACAGGTAAGAAGAAAAGCATGCATGTATCTGTACTCAGATATTGAAAGTTTCTGTTAAAAGCATAACAGACAAATGTATATATTTTGCAATACAATTTCATATCACTCAGTTGTACTGTGATTCTGCAACAATCATCAAATACCTGAATGAATACTGGCAATATAAATTTAATGAAAACAAACAAAAAGAAGACTAAAGTATGGAAAATATTTCTGTAAATATCAGAAATTATCAAACTATCAAAATTATTTGATTAAAAATTATACAATTTTAAGGTGTCAGTGTAAAGAATCTGTGTTCATTCCTTTATTTGAAAAATCATTAAAAACAAATACAGAAAAAGCTTATATTTCATGAGACTATACAAGAATAGTAACTTTAAGGCATAGTAGTTGGAAGTGGAGAGAGTTGGAAATGACTTCACTGCATATAGTTAAGTGGTAGTAGAGTGAAATGGTAGTAACCTGCAGAGAGGGAGGCTAATTAGAAACAAGGAGTTTTCCCTGAGGAACTCTTGAAATACTTAGAAAGCAGTGACATGAGGTACTGTGGAGTAAAGGGATGAGAATGGGCACAAAGGCAGGAGGCTGTTGTAAAGACTAGATACAAAAAAACAGTTAAACTGCCAGAAAGCCAAAACAATTCTAAAACCCAAATAAGTTCTCTAAACAGTTCATTCTAGGATAGGGAAGTACATAAATTGGAGAAATTGAAGCAAACATATCTGAACTGAGAGGCAAAGTAAAGGGCAGAATTAAACTATGAGAGAGAAAGCAAGCTAGTAAATAAAAATTAGCTAAATAGCGAGAACCTGACAGGATTGATTTCCCGTAGTCCGTCAGTTAGATGATTGTTATCTGGAAAAATTAAAGTCTCGGAGAGTAAGCCTATGGATACTGGCATTTAGGAGAACTCCGCAAAAAGTTTCTCACTCCCTGAAAATCCTACACCTAATTTCATCAGATAAGGAAACCTGTCCTTGCCAGTCATCTTTTTTAGTACTTAACTCTTACATATTAAATGGCAAAAAGAATAAGTAGAATTTATTGAAAAACTCCATCAGGAAAGACAAAGCTGAAACCAAACCAAAACAAAAATATTAATATAGAGCAGAAAAGACAGTAAAAACTGTAAAATAAAGTGTCAAAAATTTAAGCTATGATTACTGTCTTCAGAGAGAAAAGTTATTGGATCTATGATCCCAAAAAAAACAGATTGCCAAACAACAACAACAAAAATAAAAAATAAAAAACATTGAATGTGAGAAAAAAACTATTATGGTCAAAGTAAATAATTTAATAGAAGTATTGGAGCATTGAATGATGACATCACTGAAAATAGGAGGAAATTTAAGACATAGAAAAGAGAAAAAATAGATAAAATTCAAGAGATTTGACATCAAACTAATGATGTATTCTGAAAAAGAATGTATAAAACAAAAGAGAAAATATTCAAAGAATGATACAAGACAATATTTTCGGACTATAAGTAATAAATCCCAAGAGTGAAAGGACCCAGGTAAAACCCTGGAGGTAAACAAAAGAAAAAGCCAGTCGGAAGAATATAACAATGTGAATTTTCAAAACACCTGGAATAAAATAGGTTTTAAATCCTTCCAGCATGAAAGAAATAGTACACAGGAAAAATGAAACATCTAAATTCAAACATGAAAAGAGAGAAGACAAAGGAGCCACAGCTTCAAAATTCTTAGTGAAAACAATGTATAGTGTAGATTTCTTTTTAAAATTTGTATTTGTATAAATTTGGGGTACAAGTGTGCTTTTGTTACATGGATATATTACATAGTGTTGCAGTCAGGGCTTTTAGTGTATCCATGACGTGAAAAATGTACATTTTACCCATTAAGTAATTTCTCATCATTAACCCTCCTCCCACCCCCCACCTGTTCAAATTTCCATTGTCTATCATTCCACCCTCTACGCCCATGTGTGCACATTATTTAGTTCCCACTTATAAGTGAGAATACGTGGTAGTTGTGAGAATATTTGGTATATTTCTTTCTGTGTCTCTGTTGTTTTACTTAAGATAATGGCCTCCAGTTCCATCCATGTTGCTGGAAAAAGCACAATTTTATTCTTTTCTATGGATAGATAGTATCCTATTGTGTGTATATGCCACATTAAAAAAATCAAAATTTCCATGGATTGACACTTAGGTTGATTTCTTATCTTTGCTAATGTAAATAGTGCTGCAATAAATATATGGGTGCAGGTCATATATTTTGGGTATAATAATTTCTTTTCTATTGGGTAGATACCCAGTGGTGGGATTGCTGAATCAAATGGTAGTTCTATTTGTAATTGTTTGAGAAATTTCCATACTGTTTTCCATAGAGGTTGTACTGATTTACATTCCCAACAACAGTGTATGAATGTGTTCTCTGTTTTCCACATCTTCACAAACATCTCTTTTTGTCTTTTTAATAATAGCAATTTTGACTGGTGTAAGATATCTCATTGTGGTTTTGATTTGCATTCCTCTCATTAGTAGTGACAATGAGCATTTTTCCATATGCTTTTGGGTTATTTGTATATCTTCTTTTGAAAAATGTCTACTTATGTCCTTTGCACAGTTTTCAGTAACATTATTTGGGGTTTTGTTGTTCTTGTTGAGTTGTTTTTGTTCCTTGGAAATTCTGGATATTAGTTCCCTGTTGGATGTATAGTTTGCAAATATTGTCTCTCATTCTGCAAACTGTCTGTTCATTCTGTTGATCATTATTTTTGCTGTGCAGAAACATTTTAGTTTAACTAAGTCCCATTTATCTATTTTTGATTTTGTTGCCTGTGCTTTTGAGGTCTTAGTCATGAATTATTTACCTAGACCATTGTCCAGGAGAGTTTCCCTAGGTTTTCTTCTAGTATTTTTATAGTTTGGGGTCTTGAATTTGAGTCTTTAATCCACCTTGTGTTGAATTTATATATGGTGAGATATAGAGGTTCAGTTTCATTCTTTTGCATATGGCAGTCAATTTTTCCAACACCATTTATTGAAAAGGGTATCCTTCCCCCAGTACATGTTCTTGTTGACTTTCTATTTTAATCATGTGAGATTACAGAATAAATTCATTTCTGATGGACAATAGCTTCAAAGAAATAATTCCCATGGCTCCACTTTTATGAATTAGCTGGGGAATATTATTCCTCTGAACAAGTGTAAACCAAGAAAAGAGGGAACATCCTGCTCTATGAATGAGAAAGCAATGGGAAAGACGACAAGAAGAATGTGGAAAGAAAAAAAGAGAGAGGAGGATAGAAACGCTACTAATGATAGCTAATATTTCTTTAACATGTATTGCTAACCGTAACAATATATAAATAAAAATATATAATTAATATTTAAAATAATTTTCTGCAATATGGATAAATCCCACATGTATAATATTAAATAGGAAAAGCTCACTGAAGAGAGTAGAAACTGTTATTTGATTTTCTATAAAATTAAAAATCAGTTGAACCAACAAGGCAATCTTTATTCTAGTAAAGATTCTAAATTACAATAATACAAAGTAGATAATAAAACAATTAAAAGCCTACGTTTTCAATCCATAACTAGAGGACCGTAAACACAGGGAGATATTCGTTTGTTTGATTCCAGAAGGAAATTTTTAGGTCAAAATGATTTGGGGTGCACAAAATTGTGTATGCAAAGAAACAGGATAATTTTAAGAAGTATATGTAAATTGCTTGCTCTTACTGGAAATCATTGCAAGTCTTTGGGTACCACTCCATGAACCTAAATGATTACTCCTAATTTCATGAACCACTTTTCCAAACATTAAGAAAAAAAAAATACTTTGTATGCTCACATTTTTCTGAACTAATTCTTGCTGTCATTAACATACCTACCCCTTCCAATTTTTACTCTCACTTGAAAGCTGTACAGTTTTTAACAATTCCCTATTCTTTTAATTCAAATACTGACCTTTGTATTTCAAAAGAAAATTCATAGTAGAGAAAGTCTTTTATTTCCTCACAGAGCAGAAGACAAGTGATTGTTTAACATAAACTTTGAACATTTTTCTCTTAGTTAACATTTACTCTACTCACAGAAACTTATTTTTCTCTGAGTAAGATACTGTGATGAAGATGCTCCTCGCAATTTAGAATAACCCTTTAACTGATTAATTTAGTTGTAGAGATAATTTCTTTTATTCTGCAGTATTATACATATAAATTGTCTTTTTAAAGTATTATTTTATTTTAAATGATGCATAATGTGCATATTTATGGGACTCATTGTGATGTTATATATATATATATATATATATATATACAATGTACAATGATCAAATTAAGGTAATTAGCATCTCCATCACCTCAAATATTTATCCGTTTATCGTTTATTTGTAGTGAGAACATTAAAAATGACTCATTTAGTTATTTTTAAATACATGATATTATTAACTATAGTCACCTTTCTATATCATGGAACACTAGAACATATTCCTCCTACCTAACTATAATTTTGTATCTGCTGAAGAACCTCTGCCTATTGCCTTCTCCCCCTTACACTTCCTAGCCCTTGGTAACTCCTATTCTACTCTATACTTCTATGAGACCATCTTTTTTAAGATTCCACATACGAGTGAGATCATAAGATAACTACCTTATAGGTTTTCATAGTAGCCCATGTTATTTCTCATTTTATGAGTATCATAGGCTACTAGTGAGGTAAAAATGTCATTATGAGAATGACTCATTACTGTATTTAATTGCATTAGACACAGCAATGATGCTATTTTATTTTTGACGTATACATTTTATATAAAACTGAATTCATGCACCTTAAGTTTGTTTAAATTTACAAGAGATAAGCATATGACTTTGTCAGCCATGTATATATCTTTATTTCTGCAATGTTTAGTTGTCTCTTTAATGCACTTTTTGTGATTGTAGTTACCTTTTTTAATCTGTAAACACCTTAATGCCAATATCGCTTTAATAATAATAGTAATAATTATCCAAAGTTGACAATCTCTTCAAAATATAATTGTAAAAATGGAGAACAATGCATTAAAACTGTGTACTCTTCATAATTCATATTTTCTTAACCATTCACATCCATCACCTCAGTTAAAGAACAATCTGTCCTTATAACTCTGTTGGAAATGTGCTTATATGTTTAGACAGATGGGCATACCCTGAGGTTCATTTTCTAGCTTAAATGCACAATTGGCTTTATGCTTTTAAGAAGCAGCTGATGGAAAATAATTGTATACGCAGAGCTTATTTGGAATGTACCACAATGGAAACTCAATATGACAAATCATTCAATAGTCTTGACTCCTAAAAATAGTTTTTGTATTAAGAATTCATTGCTTATAATTCAATTGCACTAATTAGACTAAGCTTTTCAAAACTTATTAATGCAAACAACTAAAATTTTGACACCCAAAATGTCTCTCAAAAGAAAAAATGCACAGCATCATTCAAAACTGAGTAATAATAATACTTCTGACTACTCAAATTATAGTAGTTTCTTAGCAGCAAAAGTTGAATTGTCTCATGCTAAGAAAAAAAGATAGCTTTGTTGCTATTTATACAGCTTTCTAGTGATTTTATATGGTAATACTTGTGAGATCAAATTTTTCTTGGTATGTGTACGAAATATCAATAATGACAGAAGTTATATAACATCCTTCAGTGAATAACACCTAAAACTTAAAGAAAAGAGGTCTGTGTTTTATATTTTTTTTTCTCTCTGACTCACTCTGAAGGGAGGACCCATAATTTCTCCATGTTCCTGTTTCTTCTTGGTTTACAGGGAAAAAATGGTATATACATATAAGGACAACTTGAAAAATGTTACACTAAATTCTGGAAATACAAAACCCAACCTTTAAAAAATGAATAGTTAAGCTATTCAGAATTTGTGTTTTCAACTATGAAAACTACCCTAAACCTACTCTGTGGAATGTTGAGTCAACACTACTGCTGAGATATCGAAAAAGCACATTTTAAAAATATTGCAACAGATTGATAGACACTATTTCTTGCCCACATTTTTCCAGGATTTATTGTAAATTCTAAAGGTCAGTTATCTAAGGCTTCTCCTATTCCAGGTTAATGTGTATTTTTATATTTTAAGGTATCGTCTAAATACTTGACTGTCCACTTGTCTTCATTGCTGTAATAGCAATTTTTAAGGCACAGGCCCTGAGCTCTTAATCATTATAAATTTTACTTTGATTTTAACAGATTCTTGAACTACCTTTTCATGTAGTTAAATGAAAAGGATAAATGCACCAAACATAAGATTGATTTCTGCTTCCCTTTAATCTGAAAATGTGTTTGGAGGTGGCAGAAGATACAAAATCCAAGTTATTTGCAATTCTTGCAATGTATAAAATTGATCCATTTGATAGGTAAATTAGGCTATTATTCTAACCATCAGCATCATCGTTATGTCACCATGTTGGTTAGACTTTGGTATTGAAAATAAGTTTAAAGAATATAGCATGGATTGTGCTAATCATTACAAATTGCCTAAGGCACATAGTTTTTTTTGTTGTTGTTTAAGCTTCTGATGACGCTAAAGAAAATTTGTATTTATTTTTATCATAATTTTAGGAAAAATTCTTTCATGTGGTATTTCTCAGAAAAAAATGAATATTCTTGGTTTTATTTTATAACATTATTCAAATTTCATACCCATGTATCAACAATTTACGGCACGGAATGCCACGACCTTATCATTTCTGACAACGGGCCAGTGTTAGTTCAGTGAAGTTTAGAAAATGTAAGCAATATAATTATCTAAGCTGTCACCATCATTACAGTCCATGGTTTTGTTATTGTTATTGCTTTTTGTTAGCTTTCAAAAAATGATAAGATGTTCTGAAGTGATTTCTTAAGAGGAAATAGCCAAAAATTTGGTTATCTTTGGTTTTCTTTGCTCAAGGTGTCACTCTGTCTAAAATCAGTGGTGCCGAATCATGGTGAGTACATTGGCACTCCAATTTTACCCATCCAGACTCACTTGATCAGTTACCGCTCAGACAAGAAGTATACTCTCCTATGCACACAAACCACATTTCATTAAATTGACAGACGTCATGTTTATTAACATAGAGCACTATTTATTCATTTGCTGGACCCATATCATGTCTGTTCATTTTTCATTACACTTACATTTACACAATATACAATACAGAGAAAACTCTAGAATCAGAGTTAGCAAACTAAAGCCCACAAGTACAATCCAGCCATGGCCTGTTTTGTACAGCACATGAACTAAGAATGGTTTTTAACATTTTTAAAGAGTTGTAAAAAGCAAGCAAGGACAAAACAAAACAGCAAATAATACACACAAGAGACTAGCTGGCTTGCAAAGCCAAAATTATGTACTATGTGGCCCTTTAGGGGAAAAAATTTCTGACTTCTGCTTTAAATAGTAGTGAATTTTTCACTCATAAACTCATTTGTAAAGACATTATCTGTTTAGAACAATCTTAGATTCAGAGAGAAAAATTGAGACAAGGTACAGAAATTTCCCATATCACCCAATGCCCGTTGTAGTTTACATTAGGGTTCACTCTTGGTGTTGTACATTCTATGGGTTTGGACGAAGGTATAATGACATGCATCTATTGTTATAGCATCATATAGAGTATTTTCACTGTCCTAAAAATTCTTCTGTATTCTATGTTTTCATCTCTCTCTTCTTCCTAGTTCCTGGCAACCACTGCTGTTTTTACTGTTTCCATAGTTTTGCCATTTCCAAACAGAATGTAGCTTTTTCAGATTGGCTGCTTTCGCTTAGTAATATGCATTTAATTTCCTCTTGTATTTTCATGATTTCATAGTTCATTTTTAGCGCTGAGTAATATTCCATTGTCTGGATGTACCAAAGTTTATCCATTCATCTACTATAGGACATCTTTGTTGCTTCTAAGCTTTGACAATTATGAGTAAAACAACTGTAAACATCTTTGTGCGGGTTTTTATGTGAATGTAAGTTTTCAGTTCATTTTAGTTCAATCACACCAAGGAGTGTGATTATTGGATCCTATGTTAAAAGTACGTTAAGTTTTGTAAGAAACTGTCAAACTGCACAGACTATTTTTTTGTGTGTGGTTTTATTGTTTTGTTTTGTTTTTAATTACTCTCAAGTTTTTCAATGGTTACTAACTGGTTTGGAAAGAAAGAATACAACCAAAAGTCCTCCCACTGAAAAGATGAGTGAATAAAATTCGCAGCACTTAGTTATTTGTATTTTTTTCAAATATATTTTTCCTGGTCCTATCCTGTCTACCTTTAAGTTCCCATAAGCAAGGTGGACCCAAATCCACTATCTATCATCTGTTTATCTCTCTATCTATCTATCTATCTATCTATCTATCTATCTATCTATCTATCTATCTGTGTATCTATCTATCTTTCTATCTATCTAATCTATCATCTATGTATCAATCATCTATCTCTCTATCAATCATCTCTCTACCCATCTGTCATCTACCTTTCTACCCATCTATCATCTATGTATCTCTCTAATTATCTATCTATCTATTTATCTATCATCTCTCTGTCAATCATCCATGTGCCTATCTGTCATCTACCTGTCTACCTATCATCTGTTCCTCTAGATATCTGTTTATCTAATCCACCTATCAGGATTTTTGTGTGTGTGTGTGTGTGTGTACCTGTATTTGTGTATTTTGGGAAGCAAAAAATGTACATCTTCTCTCACTCAAATTGTTTTCTCTTTATAAATATTTTGATTACGTAGGGATAAGGAACAGAAAATCTTCCTTTTTCAAAAGAGAGTTCTTTTTATCAATCTTTTTCTTGATTTTTTGGGAGATACTAGTACCACAGAATAGGCTTAACAGATCTACAATAAATGTTTTGCTGAGTTGCTGTTACTATACCATAGAAGGTCTCTGTGCCAAGGACAAGAACATCCTTATATTGAACTACAGAAAAGAGGAGATATAGAATAACAATGATATCTCCGAGTCATGCTCTTAAAAATGATTTGCATGTGTTGTTTTATTTATTCCTCACCACACTCCTGCAAGTACTATTATGCTTATTTAATGCATAAAGAAATCAAGATAAAGTGTTGTAATTGCCATTAAGTATTAACTGTTCAAAACAAGCAAACAAAAACCTGGGAATAAATGATGAAGAAATACAAAATATGAATGAATAAATGAAGAAATTCTGATCACTTGGAAGGAAGGGAATTTCAGAAGCTGTCTGCTGAACTTCACTGGCATAACATTTCCTGCTGACATAATTCAAGGCTCATTAGGACTTAAAAGTAAATGAAGCGGAAAATCTATTCAAGACACTGAAATCATATATAGGCCAGAAAAATTGTACTTTGCCTACTAGTACAGAATCTTAGGCCAATTTCCCTAGGAAATGAACTGTGAGGCAGAGATTTGCAAGCCAGTCAGTTATGTAGAGTACTCTTAAAAACAATGCATGTAAGAGGATAAGTGGAAAAGATTTGGAGAGAAGGAGACATTGATTTGTGACTCAGTAGTACCAGAGGCCTCAGCCAATTTCACCAGGAACTCTGGAGCTGAGATGATGCCTCAAAATTGCTGAGAATTTAAATAAGAAGGGTAGGCCACTATACTAGTTTGTTTTCATGCTGCTGATAAAGACATACCCAAGTCTGGGAAACTTACAAAAGAAAGAGTTTTAATGGACTCACAGTTCCATGTGGCTGGAGAGGCCTAACAATCATGGTGGAAAATGAAAGGCACATATCACATGGCAGCAGACAATAAAAAATAACTTGTACAGGGAAACTCCCCTTTATAAAACCATTAGATCTTGTGAGACTTATTCACTGTCATGAGAATAGCACGGGAAAAACCCGCCCCCCCGATTCAATTATCTCCCACTGGGTCCCTCCCATAACACATGGGAATTATGAAAGCTACAATTCAAGAGGAGATTTGGGTGGGGACACAGTCAAACCATATCAGCTACTGCACCCTGCATCAACCAATCAATAGGTATACTTCTGTTTAGCCATGATATAGTTTGGCTTGTTTGTCCCTTCCAAATCTCATATTGAAATGTGATCTCCAATTTTGGAGATAGAGCTTTGTGTGAGACGTTTGGGTTATGGAGGTGGATCCCTCATGAATGGCTTGGTTCCCTCCCCTCAGTAATGAGTGACTTCTCACTCTATGGGTTACTGTGAAATCTGATTGTTTAAACAAAAAATGGACATCTCTTGCTCTCTGTGTCTCTTGCTATGTGTCATGCCTTCTCCTGTTTTCACCTTCAACCATGAGTAAAAGCTGCCTGAGGCCTCTCGAGAAGCCAAACAGATGTTGGTGACATGCTTGTACAGCCTGCAGAACCATGAGCCAAATAAACCTCTTTTCTAAGCCTTAGGTATTCCTTTATAGCAATGCAAAATGAATTAATATGAGCTGGGTAAGGCCTGTAACCTTATCCCCACTGAAGGTCAAATTCCACAGAAGCGCTCAACTAATTGTTATCAGCAAACAGCAGTGTGGCTGAGAATAACTAAAGGGGAGACTAGGTTGTCAGATCACAGCATACACTACAGTCTACTCTTTGCTGTGTTCAAATCTTCTCTCTTCACACAGTAATTTTATCCCATCTGGAAACAGTTTCTTCAGGTTCTGGAGTTTTGTCATTGTAGATTTTTATTACCCCTCCAGGGAGTCATACACTAGAACATTTTGTGACAAAAATACAGCACTGGTGATAAGCCTGCCACTGTTGTTTATCATTTATTTCCTCCTCACCTCTACTAACCATTCTAAATTTCCCTTAAATTTGGCCTGTGCCTCTGCAGATTTAGGCTGCTCCCTTGTTGGGGTGATCAAGACCCTTATGCCTGAGGGGTTTGAATCATCTGATAACATGAATGATCAAGAAACTGAGAGAAGTGGTAGCAATAAAAGGTCATGATCCTTTGTCCAGTCCAGATCTGAGCCAGTTTTCAGACACAGAAACCTTTGAGGAGAGGCTTGATCCACACAAGAAAAGTAAAAAAGAAGCTCTGGAACAACAAAAGATTTTTGGTAATGAATCTCCTCGTTTTTTTTCCTAAGGAGAACTAGATCCCTGATTTAAGTAACCATACACTGGGGAAAGAATATGTAGATATATTGAGAAAGTCACAACACAAAACCGTGTATCGAAGATGCTCAGAAAATTCATAGCAATATATTTTGTGTTAATGGCATATGTAAGAAATGTATGATAGCACTAAACCAAAATATGGGAGAGAGAAATTAGGAATGCACAATTTTAAGGTCCATATTTCATATGACTTGTGTCCTTCAATTTGTTTTCTATTACTGTCCCTTTTGCTTGAGTTATGGCAATGGTAAGTAAGTAGGGAGATGTAAAAGAGAACAATTAAAATGAAACAAAGACAAATCAAGATAGAAAAATGTGGGAAATTATTAGTTACTCTGGGATATCATTTTTGTCATGATTGTAAAAAGTAAAAATAGCTGTCAATTTCTGAACATTTATTCTCATTTATACTGTATAACAATCAAGTCATACCTACATGATTAATTATACTTCACTACAATAATTCAGCACAGCCATCAACTCTTGTCTACTCCATATCCTATGCTTATTGTACTATGCCATGCCATTCCATTTTCCTTTAATATTTCATTTCTTAGTGAAGTCCTTTCAATGCATTATTCTTTTTATGTTGCTTGAAACAAAAATTATTCTGGAAAATTTTCTTAAGATGAAGAAAATTTTAAGAGTTACTATGCTAGCCTTATGCAATCAAACACATAAAAATATACATTCTTCCAGATTTACTGATGTGCATTCTAAATCAAAATTTAACCAAATGCTTTAGTCTCCTTTGGAAAGAGGTGAAATATAAAGTCAACAAAATGATAAGTATCTATATGATACTCTATTAAAATATTTATTGGAACACTATCAAAATTCCATACCAAAATATCTATGACACAAAGTATGCTTTAGAAGATGTGAACATTTATGAACTAAGAAAATGTAGTGCCTTATTTAATAAAAAACAACATACACTGGAGCTTATAAAATTGTATTTACTTTAACCCTTAACAAGGCCAATGACTCATACATAATAGATAAAATATATTTAAGAGCAAAATTTATTCATAAATTAAACTAATTTTCAGTATTAAAAAGAATAACACTTGTTTTGATTTGTTAACATTTTACAAGGTATTGTAAGATCTTTAAAAATATAAATACATAGGCTTGAATTCATAAAAATAATTTCATGCACACTATAAACCCATATCAGCATTATAGTAATGGATTGTCAACCAACAGTGCTTGGGAAAACATTACTGATAAATATCAATATAAGTATCAACTTCCCGATGCTAGGTCCAGAGTGACATAACTTTTTATTAATGACCTGAAACAAAGAAGAGATTTTTAATAAGATCTTAACAAATTTATAAAATAGGAATATAGAGTGGAAGTTTATGTAATATATTACAAAGTAAAAAGATCAAAGAAATACACTTTACAGCGATAAAGTTATAATCAGTTGAAGTGGAACATACGGAATTACAAAATAAAGCTTTTGTGAAAAATAATAAAAGCATGCTATCAGTGAGATGGATTGTTTGGAAAATTATAATTTATTAAAATCTATAAAGGCTGCTGAACTGTAAATTAAATGAGTGAACATTGTGCTGTGGCACCAGGAAACATCAATGTATGTGTGACTCAATATTCAGGGTTTGTCTCTCATTATAGAAAGCATTTCTATTTTCAAGTGTTCCTGGTGAGAACTAAATTACATATTTTTAAAAATAGAAGCTGTTATGATCGTGAAATATAAACAGCATTTAACAGCTTTACGAAAAGCTTGATCTCATAGAAATATATAGTAGAATGGTGGTTACCAGAGCGTGGGATGGTTGTTGGGGGAATGGAGATACTGGTCAAAGGATATATAATTATGGTTAGATAGGAGGAAGATTCAGGAGATCTATGGCACAACATTGTGACTCTAGTTAATGATGATGTATTGTTTTCTTGAAAAATACAGAGTGAATCTTAAATATTTTCACCAGAAAAATGATAACCATGTGAATTAATACATTTTTAATTAGTTGAATTTAACTGTTCTACAATGTACATATATAGTTAGAACCATCATGTTGTACATAATACATGCAGAGTTCTGTCAATTAAAAAATTTAAAAAGAGAAATAAATAGCACATAAACATGAAAGAAATCATGTATCAAAAAATTTTAAAAGATTGTTCATTTTCCCTGAGCAAAATCTTCACAGTAACATTATTAGATATTAAAAAATAATGTGCATTTCAATATTTGATTTGTGTACTTTTACCATTACAGAATAAGTACATATTGTCTCCTCATTTATTATTTGAACATTAAAAATAATTTTGAGTTGCCTCAAACATTCACTTTTATGGGTTTATTTGAAAACAATTTACAAGGTGGACTAAAATAATCCTACTAGTTGACACAGCTTGAGAAAATATAAACTATTAGGAATCTTAAGTGAGTGACTTTCTTAAACTCTTCATCTATTTTTTCATTGGAGTGACTTCTTGCCAGAAAGAATAAATATATATTTTCCCCGGTGTAAGCTCTTCCCCCAAATTTACTGATTCAAAATATTAGCTAATTTTTAGTATGCCTTTAGATTACCTTTTTCATGATTAGTTTATTAGTAGTTGCAAGCACAATAGAGCAGAATCAATGGCTCAAAGAAACAGCTAATCCTGATGTAGTATACTTCTTGTTAGAATATTAAGGAATAACTGGCTTTTTTCTCCATAGAGGCACAAGGAAGCTAGTGTTAATTTTATATAATTTCATTTTAGTCTTTAGTGATTTTTAATCCAATGATATTATCTAATCAATTGAAAATGTCTGACTTTGCATATAATTACTCCATTTCCAGATCTATGCCCTTGTTCTCTGTATATTACCTTTGCTAGAAATACCCATAATTGTTTTGCATGGAGCATTCCAATTCATAGCCCAAGAATACATTTGAATTAATAGTCTAATTAAAGATTATAAAATTAAAACCATTTTTGACACGTATGGAGCGTATCAAAATTTATCTCAATGAAAATTTAGCACAAAACATTTAGAGTATTTTTAAGTTCTGAAAATAAAATGTGAAAGTTAATTAATAGTGTTGATTAAATTATCACAGCTACACTTCGATTTTTGTGTGAATAAAATACATTACAAAGACTCTTTTTTCCCTTCTGAGTATGAAACATTTTTCCAAGTTCTATTCATTAGAAAATGTAATCAAGATGAAAGTAAGGTGACTTCAGTTTGGTCACAAATGCAGGACATCTCATTTTCAGAGCTAAATAAGGGTTAACTGTCCTAAGTGTGAAAAGCTATTTTTCAACTAAAATAGGAAAGGATCAGATCAGACCACCCATGACCATTATCCATATCTAGCACAAATAGCCCTGGTGAGAGAACAAAATCAGTTCATTTTCTTCTTGAGAACAAGATATATTTGCCGGAGAAGTTTTGTTGTTTCTCTGCCTCTCACAGACAGATAGAAATAATAACCAGATTCTCCCCAGTGCCTAAGTCACTCACATAGTAAGGTTAGACACTAAAGGAGAGTATACCTCGTTTTGATCCATAAACTTACAGTCAATACATTGTTACAAAAAGGGAATCTTTAAAACAAATAGTATAGCTATTAAATATGTTTGTTTGCCAATTGTAAGTTTCTGTGTTTATATATATGTACACATGTATCAAAAGATGCTAGAAAATTAATAAAATTGTACAGTTATTTTTTTGCCCTAACCTCTCTATCTCTTCTATACCCCTTACCCTTCACAGGTCCTGCTAACCACTGTTCTGCTCTGCTCCTATGAGTTCAAGTTTCTTTACATTCCATATATAAGTGAGATCATGCAGTGTTGGGCTTTCTATGCCTCACTTATTTCACTTAACATAATATGGTCTAGGTTCATTAAATTATACATAGTTCTTTTTGAAGAATTAATTCTCCCATATTATGATTTTTGTTTTATTTTTAAAGAGTTTATTGTATTTTGTTTTGATAAGACATATATTGTATACTCACTTAACAATATATACTCAATAGAAGTTTAAAACAGAAAAGAGTAAAAATAATATAATATCACTGTTAGTATTTTGTACGTTTACACGTCTTTTAGCTATGTACTTTATATATTATTTTAGACTTTACTTAGCATTATATTGTAAGTAGTTTCCAAGTTCAGTTTTTGAAAGTTGTAATTTAAATGTTTTCATAATATGCCATAACAAGACACAATATAATACTTTGCCTACTAAATTTAATAATTTAATTCCTATTTATTTCATGTTAGTAGAAGACTAGAAATAAATATCTTTATTCATGTAATATTCATATGTAATTCAAGTATGTTTTGCAATATATTTTCTTACACTTTTAGTTATCAAAAAATGTGATAATATTTAAAACAAATTATATTTTCTAATTACTCATTATATCCTATCAATATATTTCATTTAGTAAGTCTCCAATTTGTGTCAGACTACCTCCTGAAAGCTACAAATGTCTGCCTATACAATTTGCAATTTCCTTTTCTACTCATATGACTACCAATTTCTCCAATATACCCTTGTAACTGAAAAAAAACAAATTATTTTTACAAAAACACAAAATGTTATTTACATGGATTTTTTCAAGTATCTTCAGTGGTTCTTCATGTATTAGAGCAGGAAATATGACTCTTCTGAATGACAATCAAAATGCTCTCATAACTTGCCTATATTATCTTTCCTAGTTCTTCATGGATTTCTCTGACAAGAAAATTATATTACATCTACAGAGGCCAAAGAATCACAATTGATTTTTATTATACTTTAAGTTCTGGGATACATGTGCAGAACGTGCAGGTTTGTTACATAGGTATACACGTGCCATGGTGGTTCACTGCATACATCAACCCATCATCTACATTAGGTATTTCTCCTAATGCTATCCCTCCTCTAGACCCCCACCCCACGACAGGCCTGGGTGTATGATGTTCCCCTCCCTGTGTCCATCTGGTCTCATTGTTCAACTCCCACTTATGAGTGAAAACATGTGATACTTGGTTTACCGTTCCTGGGTAAATTGCTGAGAATGGTGGTTTCTAGCTTCATCCATGTCCCTGGAAAGGACATGAACTCATCCTTTTTTACAGCTGCATAGTATTCCATGGTGTATATGTGCCACATTTTCTTTGTTCAGTCTATCATTGATGGGCATTTGGGTTGGTTTCAAGTCTTTGCTATTGTGAACAGTGTTGCAATAAATATATGTGTGCATGTGTCTTTATAGTAGAATGATTCATAATCCTTCGGGTATATACTCAGTAATGGGATTCCTGGGTCAAATGGTATTTCTGGTTCTAGACCCTTGAGGAATGGCCACACTGTCTTCCACAATGGTTGAACTAATTTACACTCCCACCAACAGTGTAAAAGCATTTCTATTTCTCCACACCCTCTCCAGCATCTGTTGTTTCCTGACTTTTTAATGATCGCCATTCTAACTGGTGTGAGATGGTATCTCATTGTGGTTTTGATTTGCATTTCTCTGATGAGAAGTGATGATGAGCATTTTTTCATGTATCTGTTGATACATAAATGTCTTCTTTTGAGAAGTGTCTGTTCATATCCTTCGCCTGCTTTTTGATGGGGTTGTTTGTTTTTTTTTCTTTAAATGTGCTTAAGTTCTTTGTAGATTCTGGATATTAGCCCTTTGTCAGATGGATAGATTGCAAAAATTTTCTCCAATTTTGTAGGTTGCCTGTTCTCTCTGATGGTAGTTTCTTTCCCTGTGTAGAAGCTTTAATTTAATTAGATCCCATTTTTTAATTTTGGCTTTTGTTGTCATTGCTTTTTGGTGTTTTAGTCATGAAGTCTTTGCCCGTGCCTAAGTATTGAATGGTATTGCCTAGGGTTTCTCCTAAGGTTTTGATGGTTTTAGGTCTTACATTTAAGCCTTTAATCCATCTTGAGTTAATTTTTCTATAAGGTGTAAGGAAGGGGTCCAGTTTCAGTTTTCTGCATATGACTGGCCAGTATTTTCAACACCATTTATTAAATAGGAAATCCTTTCCCCTCTGCTCATTTTTGTCAGGTTTGTCAAAGATCAGATGGTTGTAGATGTGTGGCATTATTTCTGAGGACTTTGTTCTGTTTCATTGATCTATATATCTGTTTTGGTACCAGTACCATGGTGTTATGGTTATTGTAGTCTTGTAATACAGTGTGAAGTCAGGTGGCGTGATGCCTCCAGCTTTGTTCTTTTTGCTTAGGATTGTCTTGGCTATATGGGAGGATTTTTTTGTTCCATATGAAATTTAAGGTAGTTTTATCTAATTCTGTGAAGAAAGTCTATGGTAGTTTGATGGGGAAAGCATTGGATCTATAAATTACTTTGGGCAGTATGGCCATTTTTATGATACTGATTCTTCCTCTCCATGAGCATGAAATGTTTTTCCGTTTGTTTGTGTCCTTTCTTATTTCCTTGAGCAGTGGTTTAGCTCTCCATGAAGAGGTCCTTGTAACTTGTGTTCGTAGTTATTTATTTTATTTTATTTGTAGCAATTGTGAATGGGAGTTCACTCATGATTTGGCTGTCTATTATTGGTTTATAGGAATGCTTGTGATTTTTGCACATTGGTTTTGTATCCTGAGACTTTGCTGAAGTTGCTTATCAGCTTAAGGAGATTTTGGGCTGAGACGATGGGGTTTTCCAAATATACAATCATATCATCTTCAAACAGAGACAATTTGACTTCCTCTCTTCATATTTGACTACCCTTTATTTCTCTCTCTTGCCTGATTGCCCTGGCCAGAACATCCAATACTGTGTTGAATAGAAGTGGTGAGAGATGACATTCTTGTCTTGTGCCGGTTTTCAAAGGGAAGGCTTCCAGTTTTTTCCCATTCAGTATGATATTGGCTGTGGGTTTGTCATAAATAGCTCTTATTATTTTGAGATAGATTGCATCAACACCTAGTCTATTGAGAGTTTTTAGCATGAAGGGGAGAGTTTTTAGCCGTTTATCGAAGGCCTTTTCTGCATCTATTGAGATAATTATGTGATTTTTGTCATTGGTTCTGTTTGTGATGGATTATGTTTATTGATTTGCTATGTTGAACCAGCCTTGCATCCCAGGGACAAAGCCGACTTGATTGTGGTGGATAAGCTTGTGATGTGCTGCTGGATTCAGTTTGCCAGTATTTTATTGAGGATTTGTGCATCGATGTTCATCAGGGATATTGGCCTGAAATATTCTTTTTTTTGTTGTGTCTCTGCCAGGTTTGGGTATCAGGATGATGCTGGCCTCATAAAATGAATTAGGGAGGAGTTCTTCTTTTTCTATTGTTTTAAATAGTTTTAGCAGGAATGGTACCAGCTCTTCTTTGTACCTCTGGTAGAATTCGGCTGTGAATCCATCTGGTCCTGGGCTTTTTTTGGTTAGTAGGCTATTAATTACTGCCTCAATTTCAGAACTTGTTATTGGTCTAGTCAGGGATTCGACTTCTTCCTGGTTCAGTCTTGGGAAGGTGCATGTGTCCAGGAATTTATCCATTTCTTCTAGATTTTCCAGTTTATTTGCGTAGAGGTGTTTATAGTATTCTCTAATGGTAGTTTGTATTTCTGTGGGATTAGTGGTGATATTCCCTTTATCATTTTTTGTGTCTATTTGATTCTTCTCTCTTTTCTTCTTCATTAGTCTGGCTAGCAGTCTATCTATTTTGTTAATGTTTTCAAAAAAACATTTCCTAGATTCATTGATATTTTTGAAGGGTTTTTCATGTCTCTGTCTCCTTCAGTTCTGCTCTGATCTTAGTTATTTCTTGTCTTCTGCTAGCTTTTGACTTTGTTTGCTCTTCTTTCTCTAGTTCTTTTTATTGTGATGTTATGGTGTCGATTTGAGATCTTTCCCGCTTTCTCCTGTGGGCATTAAGTGCTATAAATTTCCCATTAAACACTGCTTAAGCTGTGTCCCAGAGATTTTGGAATGTTGTCTTTGTTCTTATTGGTTTCAAAGAACTTATTTATTTCAGCCTTAATTTCGTTATTTACCCAGCAGTCATTCAGGGGCAGGTTGTTCAGTTTCCATGTAGTTGTGCAGTTTTGAGTGAGTTTATTAATCCTGAGTTCTAATTTGATTGCACTGTGGTCTGAGGAACTGTTTGTTATGATTTCCATTCTTTTGGATTTGCTGAGGAGTGTTTTACTTCCAATTATGTGGTCAATTTTAGAACAAGTGCGATGTGGTGCTGAGAAGAATGCGTATTCTGTTGATTTGGGGTGGAGAGTTCTTTAGATGTCTATTAGGTCTGCTTGGTCCAGAGCTGAGTTCAAGTCCTGAATATCCTTGTTAATTTTCTGTCTCATTGATCTGTCCAATATTGACAGCAGGGTGTTAAAGTCTCCCACTATTATTGTGTGGGAGTGCAAGTCTCTTTGTGGGTCTGTAAGAACTTGCTTTAAGAATCTGCATGTTCCTGTATTGGGTGCCTATATATTTAGGATGCTTAGCTCTTCTTGTTGCATTGACACCTTTACCATTATGTAATGCCCTTTTTTGTCTTTTTTGATCTTTGTTGGTTTAAAATCTGTTTTATCACAGACTAGGATTGCAACCCTGCTTTTCTTTTAATTTCCATTTGCTTGGTAAATATTCCTCCATCCCTTTATTTTGAGCCTGTGTGTGTCTTTGCACATGAGATGTGTCTCCTTAATACAGAACACTGATGGTACTTATCTCTTTATCCAATTTGCCACCTTCTATCTTTTAACTGGGGAATTTAGCCCATTTAAATTTAAGGTTAATATTGTTATGTGTGAATTTGATCCTGTCATTATGATGCTAGCTGGTTATTTTGCCTGTTAGTTGATGCAGTTTCTTCATCGTGTCGATGGTCTTTACAATTTGGTATGCTTTTGCAGTGGCTGGTATCAGTTTTTCCTTTCCATATTTAGTGCTTTCTTCAGGAGCTCTTGTAAGGCAGGCCTTGTGGTGAAAAGATCTCTCAGCATTTGCTTGTCTGTAAAGGATTTTATTTCTCCTTTGCTTATGAAGCTTAGTTTGGCTGAATATGAAATTCTGCGTTGAAAATTCTTTTCGTTAAGAATGTTGAATATTGGCTCCCACTCTCTTCTGGCTTGTAGAGTTTCTGCCCAGAGATCTGCTGTTAGTCTGATGGGCTTACCTTTGTGGGTAACCCAACCTTTTTCTCTGGCTGACCTTAACATTTTTTTCTTCATTTCAACCTTGGTGAATCTGATGATTGTGTGTCTTTGGGTTGCTCTTCCTGAGGAGCATCTTTGTGATGTTCTTTGCATTTCCTGAATTTGAATGTTGGCCTGTCTTGCTAGGCTGGAGAAGTTCTCCTGGATAATATCCTAAAGAGTGTTTTTCAGCTTGGTTTCAATCTCTCTGTCACTTTCAGGTACACCAATCAAACGTAAGTTTGATCTTTTCACATAGTCTCATATTTCTTGAAGGCTTTTTCATTCCTTTTCATCCTTTTTTTCTCTAACCTTGTCTTCATGCTTTATTTCATTAAGTTGATCTTCAATCTCTGATATCCTTTCTTCCACTTGATTGATTTGGCTATTGATACTTGTGTATAATTCACGAAGGTCTCTGGCTGTGTTTTTAAGCTCCATCAGGTCGTTTATGTTCTTCTCTAAACTGGTTATTCCAGTTAGCAGTTCCTCTAGCATTTTTTCAAGTTTCTTAACTTGCTTGCATTGAGATAGAACATGCTCCTTTAGCTTGGAGGAGTTTGTTACTACACACCTTCTCAAGCCTACTTCTGTCAATTCATCAAACTCATTCTCCATCCAGTTTTGATCCCTTGCTGGTGAGGAGTTGTGATCCTTTGGAGGAGAAGAGGCATTCTGATTTTTGGAATTTTCAGCCTCTTGGCGCTGGTTTTTCCTCATCATTGTGGATTTATCTACCTTTGGTCTTTGATGGTGGTGACCTTCGAATGGGGTTTTTTGTGTGTATGTCCTTTTTGTTGATGTTGATGCTATTTCTTTCCATTTGTTAGTTTTCCTCCTAACACTCTGGACCCTCTGCTGGAGGTCTGCTGGAGTTTGCTGGAGGTCAACTCCAGACCCTTTTTGTCTGGTTATCACCAGTGGAGGCTGCAGAACAGCAAAGATTGCTGCCTGCCTGTTCCTTCTCCTGGAAGCTTTTTTCCCAGAAGGGCAACTGCCAGATGCCAGTGGAGCTCTCGTCTGTGAGATGTCTCACAGTCAAAAGGCATGGGGGACAGGGACCCACCTGAGGAGGCAGTCTGTCTCTTAGCAGAGCTCGAGCACTGTGCTGGGAGATCCATTGCTCTCTGCAGAGCCAGCAGTCAGGAAGATTTAAGTTTGCTGAAGCTGCCCCCACAGCCACCCCTTCCTCCATGTGCTCTGTCCCAGGGAGATGGGAGTTTTATCTATAAGGCCCTTACTGGGGCTGTTGCCTTTCTTTCAGAGATGACCTGCCCAGAGGGGTGGAATCTTGAGAGACAGTGTGGTTAGAGTGGCTTTGCCGAGCTGCAGTGGGCTCCACCCAGTTTGAACTTCCTGTCTGCTTTGTTTACACTGTGAGGGGAAAATCATCTACTGAAGCCTTAGTAATGGAGGACGCCCCTCTCCCCACGAAGCTCAAGCATCCCAGGTTGGCTTCAGACTCCTCTGCTGGCAGTGAGAATTTCAAGCCAGTGGATCTTAGCTTGCTGGGCCCCATGAGGGTGGGTTCCACTCAGCAAGACCACTTGGTTCCCTGGCTTTAGCCCCCTTTCCAGGGGAGTAAACTGTTCTGTCTTGCTGGTTTTCCAGGTGCTACTGAGGTATGAAAATAAACTCCTGCAGCTAACTCAATGTCTGTCCAAATGGCCACCCAGTTTTATGCTTGAAACCCAGGGCCCTGGTGGTGTAGACACCTGAGGAAATCTCCTGGTCTGCAGGTTGCAAAGACTGTGGGAAAAGCATAGTATCTGAGCCGGAATGCACTCTTTCTCATGGCACAGTCTCCTACAACTTCCCTTGGTTAGGAGACAGAGTTCCCCAACCCCTTGCACTTCCAAGGTGAGCCAATGCCCCCACCCTGCTTGGCTCACCCTCTGTGGGCAGCATCCACTGTCTAACCAGTCCCAATGAGATAAGCTGGGTACCTCAGTTGGAAATGCAGAAATGACCCACCTTCTATGTTGATCTCACTGGGAGCTGCAGACTGGATCTGTTCCTATTCAGCCATATTGCCAGCCACCACATTATTTTTGATACTTACATATCCATGCTCTTGATACTCTCTTACTAATTTGAATTTCCATATCTTCCCAAACCCAGCAGCAAAAGTGACCTTTTCTCTTTAGAATTCCTGTGGCATTCACTGACACAACTATACATTTAATGGCTACTAGTACCAAAATTCCTTTTAGTTTTTAGGTAAAATTTTAGTTTTACTCTTTATATACTAGCTCATATGAAGCTCTTTGGAAATGAGGGCATTATATGACCCTATTTCTTTGTCACTATAGCTGTGGATGTGCATAACGTGCAGCAGATGCTTGATAAAATAATTGTTTTTCTACTCACTAATTGTTTAATTCACCTACACAAAAGGTTGTGGTTATATAGAATGATGCATAAGAGAAAGGATATTAGTCATCTGTATGAACAAATATACTTTTAACTTTGTTCCAAATTATTTGTCACAGATATTTCTCATAATCTTTATTAACCAGGTGAATAGATCCATGTGAAATAAATTGAAGGCACACTTAGAAATTTTTACTTAAACAGAAACATAGAATAAATTTACGTATTCTATTTTATACATAATATAGAAAAAACTCTGAAATTGCTGTAAAAAGCCCTTTTTCTAGATTAACCTCTGCCTCTCATAAGCTGGGGATTCAACTCATGTCACTGAGACTGCTTTATCATCGTTAGAAAAAAAAGGCTATATGTCCTGCCCTTTCTCATGGTTATTCTGAGAACGAATTAAATAATGAGTATTATAACACTGAAAATTGTCAAACATCTATTAAACATCAACCAACATTTTTCCTTGTACTTGCTCTTCTACCATGTTCAATATTATTCTACACGTTCCTGATAATACACTTAAAAATTGGTTATATTTGTGTTCATAATATAGACAAATTATCAGAGAAGATGACATAAAAAATATACAATATTTGTGCATCTCGTATCTTTAAGTTGACTATCCTATTGGTTCCAGTTGCTGGAAAAAGTAGTGTTATGAATTTCAAATCTTCCCCAACAACACAATTTCAAACAATAATAAATGAATCACTTCCAGGATTTTTCTCTGTGTTGAAAATTCTAAAAGGAGTCATAGGTGCTAGTAATTGTTTAAAAGATAAATAATCAGCCAGACAGTGAAATTAAATACTTGCTATTCTGTTGAATTTTTTTTTGTAGAAATGTTTCCAACAATTTAACAGATCTTCCACTTCTCTGGTTAGCCACTAATAACTAAATTGCTGCTTGCTAATAAAATAATTGTGTTTTCTATATTTGAAAAAGAGGAAAATTATAATCATACTTTCTACAAAGTAAAGAATTTCAGAATGCAACAAAAATAGTGTGTAACTTTTTAATTCTCCTTTTAAAAATGTTAACATTAGAAGGAATGGTATCTTGTAATGGAGAGTCCAGTCTGTAATTTCAAAACAGTGTGGCTTCCAAAACTGACTTTCAAAAACTAGGTTATTAAATTGATCCAATTTTATTGGGGGGAAAAAAAGGCCTAGCTAGCTCATATCTGGATTAGCACTTGCATGTCTTCTAATCTGTGGTGGGATGACCTCAGGACAGACATCTGTTTGGATGTCTTGGATGAGTTCACATACAACCATCTATTCATGGAAGAGTAGCCTCCTCAAAATTGATCAGAACCTTTGATAGACAGACACTGATGGCACAAATTTTTTTCACTGTTGATGTACTCTCCTATTACTTTACACTGAAATAACACGAAAAATGCTGTGTTCTAAGGTATATCAGTTCATTTAAAAATAGCTAAAACAGTCTGAATCCCACTACAGTTTATCCCCAATATAAATGAAAGCCCCAAAAAGCAAACAATTTAAAGCTAATTAGGTTAAAGTTTGAATAAATATCATTTAGAAATATATAAAAATAACAAATATATCATTAACGAGCAAACTACTGATTATAAAATGGCACTAGTTGTTACATGTTAAAGAGAATGGGGCAGAAACTAAAAGAACAAGTATAGCATGATAACTCTAGTATATAATACTGTGTTGTACACTTGAAAATTACTAAAAGTAGATTTTAAATGTTCTCATCACAAAATATAAGTATGTAAAGTGATAGATATGTTAATTAGCTTGCTTTACTCTTTCACAGGTTACATATAATCAAAACATCACATTGTATACCATAATATATAAATTTTCCTTAGTTAGAAACATTAATTTAAATAAATATATATTTTAAATAAGCTGAACTTGCTGTGATTGAGAAACAAAAACAGCATAAGACCTACCATTTTTTCAATGGGCAATAATAAATATGAAGAATACAAATGACCCGCCATGTGATCAGAATCATGAATATTTTAAATTTTCCATAGACTAATACAACCATAATAAACTATTTATTTTTTAAAAAGCAAACATTTTGTTAGAAATATGTCATTTTTGAGCTACTTGAAACAGCATTGGCTTACTGTTAAGCTGTGTCTCTAGTGTATTATTTTAGGGGCTTTCAATATGCTTAATGAAAGAAACACTTGTGATAATCATTATATAAGTCACTATAGGTCATTTGATTTTTATAAACACAAAACCTCAGTAGTTAACACAATAAATGTCATTTTTCTATGGTGAAGTTTTGTCTATTTGTCTTTATTGTTTTTGTACATTTTCTTTGCTCGTACAAGCTCATTGCATGTCTAGGTAATTAGGTAAGTGAGCTGACTTCCATATTGTGGCTTCATCTCAACCCATCCTTGCATGATAACCACATATATATGTGAGCATATATATGTATACACACATACATATATACAATATTCTCATTTAAATACATGTATGTACATATATATGCTCACATATATATGTGCTGACCTATGTATGCTATGTGTATATATGTATGTGTGTCTATATCTTTGAAAGAAGGTTAGGCATTAACCAATGTGCCAACTTTTGGATGATCTTGAAAAATTTTTTTAATTTTAGCGTCTCATATCTTCTGTCAATACCTTTCTTATTAGTCATAGTTAAGAAAGTAAAAAATAGATTAAGTTCTAATTCACTTTTGTCAGAACATTTTTCTCATACTATACATGACTTTCACCTTCTGGGAAAAGATATAATTTAGGCTTTATGCCTTTTTAAGTTATTAAGATATTTAAGCTCATAAATCTTTTATAACTATGGCGATTGAAGTGTGGTGTTTGAAAGAAACAAAAGAGGTTACTTTAAATTTGGTGATCAGGTTATCAGATTTGTGAGTTCTGAAATACATCTTTTATTTGCCAGGCACAGTACTAAGCATGAAGCTCTTGTTTCATTATGTGTCTTTCTAAATTATTTCTACAAAGAAAAAATTGCGGTTTGTTTAATTTTACTTCTTTTCAGGAAACTAATCTCCTAAAATAATGAGGTTCTTTCTATCCCCATATTGTGCAGGGCCAGGTATTTTGGAAAAAAAATGCACAGAAAAAAAGACAGAAAACTCTAAGATTTAGATAATATCTAATGAATATGATCTTAACTATATAACTTCCATAATAGTTATATTACAGATAAGGAGATCAAAAACAAATGATAACAGTCTATCACATTCTTTATTTTATTTATAATAATAGGTACAGCTTTACTTTTTGGTGACTATTTAGATCTAATCTTCCTATGTAAGAAATGAAAATAAAGAGAAAGCATTCTAAATTAACTAGTTTTGTTGTTCTTGAGATTGCTAATCCAAAATAAAACTTTGTCAAAATTGTACCATGGTGTTCTCATGTATCCATGTAAAATACTAATCTAAATAATTTTAGCATAATTTATCTTTGCAAATAAGATGTCAAATGGCAATTTTTGTTAATTCATCCATGTTTTTCTCTATTAAAAATGATCCTTAAATTGGAAATAATGAAAATTGTCCACTTTTTACCACATCTTTTATACTTCTGGGTTTTATGAAGTAGATATTCTTAACACTTGAGGGACAGCAATAATGTTTCTTTGTCCTAACTCAGTTTCCTTAACTATCTTCTAAACTTTTCATACTTTTCTCATTAAATTCAATGAAGCGAGATAGATTGATGAATAATTAGATATGTAGATTTTTTTGCCCCTTTATATTCAATTCCAGTGTAACTTTTTTTTTTTTTCAGTTCTTACATCAGTCCCACACTAATAAATATCTGTAGATTCTTACTACTTGGTAGGGGAAACTCTCCTCACTGTTTTTCCTGTTGTTTCATTTTTTGGTTTTAATAAGTGCAGTTAGTTATTAGAGGTCTGTCAATTTTCCATACAGTTTTTTTGCATACATTTACCAAACTGTTTAAAAATCTAGATGGAAATTTGATTAATATTGCATTGAGTTTATTAGCATAATTTGTCATTTAGCTGCGCTATTTTAAACATTTATTCAGACCTTGTTTCGGGTTCCTTAATAGAGATTTTATATATATATATAATATGTAAAACAATGTTTTTAATAATTTATATATGTGTATGTATATATATGTGTGTGTGTATATATATATATGTATATGCAATGTGGAGTGTGCAGTGGTGCGATCTTGGCTTACTGCAACCTCCACCTCCCGAGTTCAGGTGATTATCTTGCCTCAGCCTCCTCCTGAGTAGCTGGGATTACAGACTCACGCCACTAGGTCTGGCTAATTTTTGCATGTTTTAGTAGATACTGGGTTTCCTCATGTTGGCCAAGTTGGTCTCAAACTCCTGACCTCAAGTGATCTGCCGGCCTAGGCCTCCCAAAGTGTTGGGATTACAGGAGTGAGCCACCGCTCCCGGCCAAGGATATAAATATTTTTATTAAGTAAGTTTTTAAATTCTTTATATTTTCTGCTGTCACTATAAATGGTATCTTCATTTTTGCATGACTGTTTCTGTATTGAAACATAGCGAAATGCATAAGTCCTAAGTGTATATTTGTTTTTACTTTGAAAAGCATAAACCCGTGTAATTCACACATGTATCAATATATAGACTGTTTTCTCTACCTGAGAAATCCTTCTCTTGCCTCATGCCAATTTCCATTTTTGCTGATGCAAGTATTTTTCTCATCCTTGTCAATATAGATTGTTTCCCTATTCTAGTACTTCGTAAAGGGAAATTAAGCAGTATGTACCCTTCAGTGCCTGACATCTTCCACTCAGTTTAATATTCTTGAGATTATCCATATTATTGTATCAATTGTCCATTCGTGTTATTACTTAGTAGTATCTCATTGTATGACGAGGTCAGTTTGTTTATCTTCCTGTTGAAAGAAATATGGACTGTTTCTACTTCTGAAAAATACAATCGAAGTAACTGAATATCTTAGTATAAGACTGTGTGGACTCCTCCATTTTCTTCCTCCCTTCTTTCCTTCCTTCCCTCTCTCCCTCTCTTCCTCCCTCCCTCCCTCCCTTCATCCTTCCTTCTTTTTTTTCTTTCTTATTTTCTTCCTTCCTCCTCACTTCCTCTTTTTAAGTCTTTCTATATTTCTTCCTCCTCTCCTTTCTTCTTTCTTACTTCCTCACTTCCTCTCTTCCATCCTTCTTTCCTTTCTTTTTTTGATAAATATTTAGAAGCAAAATTGCTGAGTTATTGCATAAGTGAATGTTTAACTTCAAAATATTTTTTTCCAACAGTTAAAAAATAAGTTTGTGCCATTTTATTCCATCAGTAAGAAAATTCAGATGGCTTCACATTCTTATCAAATTTTGTGATTGCCAGATTTTTTTTTTAAATTTGTTTCTTTCCTATTTTAGAAATTAAAAGTATGTAGTTACCTTTAAGAATTGCCATTGCTATACCCACAAACATTGGATTTTGTGTTTTTATTAAGTTAAAAATGTATTTTAAAATTTTTAGTTTGATTGTTTTCTTTGCCTCTTGGATTACAAATGTGTTTTGTCTAATTTTTAGTTTTCTGAAGATTTTCTAAAATCTTAACATTTGATTAATAGTTGATTTATAATAATATACTTTTGGTGAACATGATCTGTATTATTTTGATTCTTTTAAATTTATAGACTCCTTTAAAAAATTATACATTCAGGGGGTACATGTGCCAGTTTGTTACATGGATATATTCCGTAATGGTGAGGTTTGGGGTTCTAATGTCTCCATCACCCAAATAGTGAACACTGTACTCAACAGATAATTTTTCATCCCTCACTCCTCACCCTTTCTGGATCCCCAGTGTCTATTATTTCTACCTTTATGTCCACGTGTACCCATTGTTTAACTTTCACTTATAAGTGAGAGCATGTGGTATTTGATTTTCCATTTCCGAGTTATCTCACTTAGGATAATGGCCTTCAGTTCCATCCATGTTGCTGCAAAAGACCTGATTTAATTCATTTTTTTGGCCGCATAGTATTCCATGATTTATATATGCCACATTTTCTTTATCCAGTCATTCATTCACGGACACTTAAGTTGATTCCATGACTTTGCTATTTTGCATAGTGCTATAATAAACATATGAGTGCAGCTTTATTTTTTATGTAATAATTTTTCCCTTTGGGTAGATATCCGTTAGTAGGATTGCGGGGTCAAATAATAGTTTTATTTTTAGTCCTTGAAAAATCTCCATAATGACTTCCATAGAGGTTGTACAAATTTACATTCCCATCAGCAGTGTATAGGCATTCTCTTTTCCCCACAGCCTCACAAACATCTGTTGTTTTTTCACTTTTTAATAATAGCCATTCTGACTGTTGTAAGATGACATCACATTGTAGTTTTAATTTTTATTTCTCTGATGATTAGTGATGTTGAGCCTTTTTATATGTTTGTTGGCTGCTTGTATGTCTTTTTTTGAGAAATGTCTATGTCCTTTGTGTACTTTTTAAGGTTATTTGTTTTCTTTTTCTTGTTGAGTCATATGACTTCCTTGCAGATTCTGGATATTAGTCCTTTGTATCAAGTTTTGTTTTGGTCCTCCTTGGTGAATGTTTTTTTATAACAATTAGTATTTGCCTACAAAGAAACCTCCAAAGCATTATTGCCACATAGGCAAAACTTGTGTGTTTTTTCTTAAATAAAATTTTTATATTGTTGAGATTAGATTTAGCTTAGATTTAGACTAGATTAGATTTAGATGAGATTTAGACTAGCAATAATTTCCTGGGTATGTTTTCTTAGCTTCTCTGAAAGAGGCAACCTTTTCTCTGTGCTATATGATTTTTGAAGACATACTTAGATGTTTATCATTATTTTTGCTGTATTATAAATTAAAACTGGACTTGATCATTTTACATGTTTAATTCTAGGTATGCTTTATTTTCATATCAGATTTTTATAAGCTACAATTAGTCTAGTTTCCACTACTCTTCAAATGTCTAAATTTCTTTCTCTCATTTTTTTCTCTTTTCAAGACAAGTTTAAAATGTTAGTTCAGTTTCTTGGCTGCTAAAAACTCATCATTAATTTTATTTCCCTCCTAATTTATAGCAAGCTATTAGCCTTCCTGTCTCCTTCCCTTCAGCTACATTTGTTGCCTGTAGCTTTTATTTATGTTCTTCCTTATTTTCCTTTGCTTTTCAAGCTTTAACCAAATAAATGTGTGCGAACATGTATGTGTATATATATTGCATCTTATTACTTTTATTTGGTGCCAAACAATGATTTTTGAGATTTTATATTTTTCTGACTTCGTGTTGTCTTTTTATTTTAAATATTATATTTTATGATGTGGAATACAGCCATAAATTAAAAATTCCATCCTAACAGTGGCATAAAAGACATTCCCTCTGGAGGATAATACGTCTCCCTTTACAGTTTGTTTCTCATCAAACACTGTAACAGAATTATAAAGCCAAATTTTAAAAGATAAATCTTAGAAGTTAACTCTGGATAGACTGTTATGGCAGTGATAATATAGTGTCAAGAAAATTGGCAGATTGTTGGACAGGTAAACCAAAGTATCTACATAAGTAGCCTGTGTAGAGGTGAGAAGCGAAGATAGTTGCTTATAGCTTTGGCATGATGAGTACTTGTAAATAACAATCTCATACCATAAACAATGAATATGCTTTTGTTTTGTTTTGTTTTGTTTTTTTCTGAGACAGTCTCCCCCTGTCGCCCAGCCTAGAGAGCAGTGGTGAGATCTCAGCTTACTGTTAAGCTCTGTCTCCTGGGTTCAAGTGATGCACCTCCCTCAACCTCCGGAGTAGCTGAGATTACAGGTGTGGGCCACCATGCCTGGCTAATTTTTGTATTTTTAGTAGAGACAGGGGTTTCACCATGTTGGCCAGGCTGGTCTCGAACTCCTAATCTCAAGTGATCCACCCACTTCAGCCTTTCAAAGTGCTGGGATTACAGTCATAAGCCACAGTGCCCAGCCTATTAATATGCTTTTCAATGACTGCTTATGAGTTGCTTTATTGTTTTGGTCAAAGTGAAAAGCAATTTTTATTCACATCTTGCTTCAACATCACAGCATTTTTTCAATTTTCTGGCCGATTGCCAAGTAACACAAAGAATTTCTGAATGACAGCAATGATTACTAAGAAATCATATAAACAAAATATTAACGTTCATTTTCCAAATTTTCTTGAAAGAACATTAATTTATTAGATATCTTTTAAAAACCATTGATAATTCAATAGGAGGTAGTGGATAAGAAATTATACTTTATGAATTAGTTACTCAAATCTATAGTGAATTTGAATATAATAGGATTGCGTTAGTGGATAAGGAAAGACCAATGCATACCCTACATTCCTCTTTGCTGAAAAACAGATTCCCTTTTCCATTAATTCTATGTAATTATTATACGAATGAGGAAACTACATCCTTCAAAATGTTTGCAAACCAGGAAAGATCATATGTATATTCAAGTTAGAGGAAAAAGTGGAAAGAATAAGGGAATTTCTAGAAAAACAAAGACGCTGTGGGAGGGCAGTCATGAATTGAATTTGCCATCCTAAACAGCAGTATTTATGACTAAAAACTGTTTAAACATTTAAAAACTTTTAGAAGATATTTTAATCGAGAAAATAATGCTGCAATTTAGCAGGATTTCTGCAGATTTTACTAAAATTCTATTTGTGTGATATTTTCTTTGCCTTCTGTAGAAAAAAAAAAACAACTCTTCCATAAGAATTTTACAATTGAAAACTGGCAACTGAATACTCAAACAGAGCAAATACAAACCCTATGGAATTGGGTAGTGGATATTTGGAAGGAATGTTTCTTTTGGCCAAGAACAAGTTTTGGAAACAAACTGACAACACTAACTGCCTTTTAATAAAAATCATTTCACTGCCTCAATATGCGTGGCAAACGGCTGCAAGTGTCAGGTTCAGATAAGCTGAAAGCAAGATGGCTGAAAGGTACATTTTCTAATCAACTTCCTGAATTATCTTTGACTCCTGGTATGGCCTCACATGTGACTTAATTATGAAGCATAACATGCAATATTTTCATAACAAAAAATGAAAATTGGTCTTTTAATTCTTTGGAATTGGTTCATGATGTTATCTTTGCCCTGTTACTTCAATGAATTTCGGATATATTCTTCCCCTTAAACTTTGTCTTCTGACTAAAAAGTAGCAGACACCAATTTTTGGTGACATCACTTTATTCCATGTCCATTATGCACATTTTGCAATTTTTCAAAATTATATACTTCAGTAGCTAACATATTTTTTTTTCCTGAGGCCATAGTTCAGTAAAGTTTTTAAAATGCATTTTATCTGGTACATGGCCAAAGTGATTTACTTTTTTAAAAAATCTGGAGAGTAAAGACACAGAAATTCAAAATAACATGCAGAGGTGTGTTTATTAAGAGTATGATGGAAAAATATGGTTTAGATTATGTTTCCTTCCTGCTCTATATGGTGAAAATTGTAGAGGCTTCATATTTATTCTAATCTTCCTTTGCCCTTGTTCCATTTCATTCTATTCTTCCTCCTTTGAATCTTTCTCTTTCTGAAAGACATATTTAGACCAAGAAAAGACATAATATAGAATCTGTATTTCCAAAGCTGGACCTAGTACTGAGAAATTTATGCATAGAAAGATGACTAAGAGCATTTTAGGCAAAGGTATGAGTTCAGAATTTAAAAAGCTTGACTGGTTCAAGAAACTAAAAGAAGGCCAGTATAAATGAGAGTTTTAACTGATAAAATTTTAGCCATTAAATTTTGATGTAACTGTAAATGATAAAATATAGAGGAGAAAAATGATACACAAGTAATTGAATTCCTCAGTGGACGTCAGGGGAGTGATTGAGAAGTAAATGGGTGAAGGCAGTTAAGAAGGGATGAGAATAGTTTAGCCCTGCGTAATGCACATTAAAAAAGAAATTTTGATCTGATGGTTTCTGTGGTTGATTGTGGTCATGTCTTTTAGGACACTAATGATCCAGATGTGGCAACTGTGGTATACCACTTTACCGCCCAAATACTGGTATATGAAACAACAGAAATAGTTTCAGACTGATGGGGTTATAGGAGAAGTATTGCCCAATTGACAGCTGTTTTCCATAAAAGCAAAGAAAGAAAATGTAATTTAAAACATTATAGATCTAGACATATAGAAAAGTTTACTATAATAATAATAAAGTAGTGAAAGGTATGAAGAAAGCAGTGAAAGATGGAGGACTGGATTGGACTGAGAAATGCTTAGAAAAAATATTTTAGGTTGGATTGAAGGGATGGTTCTTCTGTCAGGGTTGGCATAACTTTGAGGAAAAATGAACTAATTTTGCCAGTCTGAGATGATAAAGGATAAACAGGCCGATTGCTGTGTCCCTAATAAATTCCCTCAGCTATAGTGGCATCTATATAAAGGCTCTTTGAAGCTTCATGATACTCATACACAGAAAATAACTTCTTAATGTTTTTTGTTTCCGAACTGGTTATTTCAGTGAAGGTTAAATGCTGATAAGTGTTGTTTATAACAATAAAAAAATCATAGAAATCAAAAGACTCAAAGCAATGGGTTACTCATGATGTATATTCACAGTCTAAACAGGCAGTATATTAATTTTCTAGGGTTGGCTTAACAAAATATTGAAGATTATGTGGATTAAACAACGTGTTTAATTTATCTTAATTCTGGAATCTGAAAATCTGAGATCAAGGTGTTGGCAGGGCTGTTGTTGTTTTCTGTTTCTTCTTTACTTGGCTTGCAGATGGCCATCTTCTCAGTCTCTTCACATGGTCATCTGTTTCTGCACGTGTGCCTGCTGTCTCTCTGTGTGTTCAAATTTCCTGTTTCTATAAAAACACCAGTGACATTGGACTGGGACCCACCCTAAAGACCTCATTTTAACTTAAGCACCCCTTCAAAGACACCATCTCCAAATATGGCCACACTCTGAGGCACTGGAGTTTACGACCTCAACATATGAATTTTGGGGAGAAGCAATTCAGCCTCAAGCAGAAGGATAAGGTTGATATGATTTTATTTAACCGTCATTCCATATGGGTGCCTTTTATACCGGTAGATTTTTTTTTTTTTTTTTTTTTTTTTTTTGACAGAGTCTTGCTGTGTCAACAGGCTGGAGTGCAGTGGAGCGATCTTGGCTCACTCCGCCTCCCGGGTTCAACCCATTCTCCTGCCACAGCCTCCTGAGTAATTGGGACCACCAGCGCGTTCCACCACACCCAGCTAATTTTTTTTGTGTATATATGTATATATATATATATACAGTAAAATTTGAAGAAATGTAATATATATACAACAGAAATATTATCTTCAATGTATAATCTTAAATTATTTTTGTTTTCTCATAATACAATATTGTGTTTACATTTAGTAGGGGGTAACATTTGGGCATAATTTCAACTCTGTGTAAAAATTCTAATACCACCTCACATTCATGTTTAAATTTCCTATATAACATTATTTTTATTACTTGGTACTTTAAAAACAATATCCATACTTTCAGGTGAAACTTAAAGGTAAAACAAGCAATGAAAATAGAACAATAATTTAAAAAATCCTACCTGATCTCATCATCTATGTAAAGCACTTTTCACCCAAAAGTTATTTTCTCTGAACTTGAAGTGATTTCAGCACACTCTTGGTTGCCTACTTACTATTTCTTTAAGTTCACATATAAATCCATTTACCTTGAATATAATAATCAATAATCAAAATGAATGACCTGAGTTGGGAACATAGAACTTTTGTAGCTCAGCATAGGCAGTCAAAGTTAAATTCCTTCAGTACTAAAACAAACAAAAGTAAGACTATTGGAACTAAATTCTTTCTTATTATTCACTAATTCATTTGCTCAAACCATGCTTGCCTTTCTTCTGCATGTTCCTTGTAATACTTCTTTCTTGCATATTCTACCATATTAGACTTTTGCAACTTTGAACTTCTTGTCTCCCCACTCCCCCTTGCACCACACCAAGAATATAAAATCTGAATACCTTTTAAAAAATTATTCCTATTTTATTGCTCAACTAGAACATATTATCTCATTTTAGTCACAAAAGACATGCACATATGTTGTATATACTCCAAAAAAAAAAAAAAACTTTTAAGTTTTCCTAATTCTCATCACTCACAATCTAGGTAACAAATCAGCTCTTCCTGACCAAAGATGGATATGTTGCCAGATATATGAATTATCTCCACTAGTTTTTCTGTAGTATTTACTTATCGTGCAGGTATCAGTTGTGTGTCATATTACTTTCCTTTTGTTCTATCTTTGACAGCTCTTAAAAATCATATTATTATATCTACCAAAATATTTTTCATGTTTTGCTTTCCCTCCTTTTCTTTAGTTTTTATTTTCTAATTCCTTTGGTGTTCTGCATGTAATTTTTATCTGCTTTCTTTTCACTAGAACCTTTTTCAGTTTTAGCACATATTTACCTTAAGAATTAAAATATACCACAATCCTGAATGGTAATTTAAGAGAAGCTTAAGATAAATTAATGATCAATTAATATGTGATTTAAGTCATTGGTATTGCTGTGAAATTATTACTGGTAAAAAACCAGTGCTGTCAATGTTCATCAAAGACACTGATATTTTAAAAATTTAATTCAGATTACCCTTAAAATTGTGTGTTTATGTTCCAGAGTTCATAATAATATTTATATATGCTTTCTCAAATCAGCATTTAAGATTCATAAATACTTATAATTCAGTGAAATTTTTAGTTAGGATTTTTAGGAGCTTTCCTGTATTTTTCATTATCAATAAACAGTATGTCATTTAAGTATATTAGCCATTAAACATTAAACACTGGAGAGCTAACCAGTTTATTAAATCAGAATCTATTACAATTCCATACCAAATTCTAACAAACTCATCTACAGTTGAGGATGAGGATTGGCTTAATTAAGATATTGACATGGGTGTTAAAATACAGCTATATCTTTATCTACATATGTTGTTTTAGATTTTATTAGTCAAAATATGTTTTTTCTTTCTCTTCTGGGTTCTGTCCTGTCCCACTGATATAAGGCTTTACTATGCAACTTGCTTTAATGGAATGTGTGTGCTATTGGCCATTGGGAGTGTGAGCCATTTCCAAATACTGTATTTTATGTCATATGACCAGGTTTTTATTTATTTATTTTTGCTTTTCTTGGACACAAGTTTCATATGTTTGACCAAATAAAGGAGCTACTCTAAGTTGCAGACTATTTAGGTTTACATCAATTATTATTTTTCTCTATTTTAGCTTTATTTTTAATTGATAAATGATGATTGTATATATTTAATGGATATGATGTGATGGCTTCAATACATTTATACATTGTGAAATAATCAAATCAGACCAATTAATATATTCATCACCTCAGCTATTTATCATTTCTTTGTGATGAGTAGATTCAAAATTCTTCCTTTTAGCTATTTTGAAATATAAAATAGATTATCATCAACTCTCATGACCATGCTGTGCAATAGAACACCAGAACTTACTCCGCCAATCTCACTGAAACTTTCCACCTGTTGACCAGTTTCTCCCCTTTCCCTGTCCACATCTTGTCCCCAGCCTCTGGTAACCATCATTCTACTCTCCACTTCTATGAGTTTGAATTTTTAAATTACACATATAATGAAATCATATAGTATTTGTCTCTCTTACTATTTATCATAAATAATCCATATAGTTCATAATTCATATACCTCATGTAAATGCCAACATTAACAGTTTTATACAATTTCACTCAACATAATATCCTCTAGGTTGACCTATGTTGTTTCAAATGACAGAATTTTCTGTTTTTTAAGGCTGAATATTGTGTATATATGCCACAATTTCATATACATCGGAATGTGTATATATACACATTAGGTTTTTCCATATTTTGGCTATTGTGAATAATTCTGCAATGAACACAGGAGTACAGACATCTCTCCAACAAGCTGATTTCAATTCCTTCAAGTATATACCCATTCATCAATAATTGATGAATGTAAAAAGACATAGTAAATGGAAACATTGCAGAAGGTGACTTTGAATATGTAGTTTGGCTGATCATTTTCCCACGAATTGCTTAAAACTGTTAATGTTGGCATTTATATGAGCTATATGAATTGTGAACTGTCTGGATTATTTAAGATAATTATATTTGAAAACATTTATAAAAATATTAAAAACATTTTGTTTGTGTTGATTAAACAAACTCCGTTACATTTTCATCGGATTTTATTATAATATATAATTAAAATTTGAGTTATTTCATAATTAATTCATCTTATTAAATTAAAAATAGTGCTTGTTATATTGTTTTTCATAGTACTTACTCTTAATTTTAATGCCAGACCATCTCTTATGAGGAAACATGAGTGAATAATGTTCTTGTGCTTTCTTGACTCTAGAGAATAAACCAGGGTTACAAGTGTTGCTGCCTCACTGTGGACATCCCACAGGACAATCCACTGAACAAATAACCCTTTTGTGTGGATCCAGGATACTTTTCACTTCCTAAACATAAATCCCACCACATCTGTTCGACCAACTCTGCTCCAGGATAAAAAAAAATGTATTGAAGAATTTCCAGCCTTGTTTCATATTCTGTTGTTCCTGGCAGCAAATTTATTTTTTATAATTGTAAACCAAAAAGTCATTTTTTAGTGCTATGTCTTTTGTTTTATAAAATCTTCCCGTAAAGACAAACTACAGAGCATTATCAAGATTTTATGTTAAATTGTAAAGTTATTTATACTTAAATTTAAATTAAGATATATTCTTTAAGTACAAATGATAATTTTTAAATTTATCTAAGGGCCTGGTGGAGTATGCAGACAAAAAGAAAGAAAACTCTTAAAGAGGATCACCTTCACTGATATTGGCAAATCCTTGTGTTTTCTGTCTGAAAGATGATTCATGAATGTTTTGAGGTCACTTTCCTTTAGAGAAAGAGTGCATTCTTAAAGCATAAACAATACCTATTACAAAGCAGCTTCAGTTTTTTAGTACATTCGAATATACATATATATAATATTTATATATATTGTTCTAAATCCCTTTCTCATTCTGAAAAAGTTTTTTTTCTGACTTGTTTACAATGACTCTCTTTGTCTTTTTACTGAAATCAAGTTAGTACTATCTGCCAAATGACTAGTGTGTAGAGGGAAATTTATAGCACTAAATGCCCACAAGAGAAAGCAGGAAAGATCTAAAATTGACACCCTAACATCACAATTAAAAGAACTAGAGAAGCAAGAGCAAACACATTCAAAAGCTAGCAGAAGGCAAGAAATATAACTAAGATCAGAGCAGAACTGAAGGAAATAGAGACACAAAAAACCCTTCAAAAAATCAATGAATCCAGGAGCTGGTTTTTTGAAAAGATCAACAAAATTGATAGACTGCTAGCAAGACTAATAAAGAAGAAAAGAGAGAAGAATCAAATAGTTTATAAGATTTTTAACATTTAATATTATGTAGAATTTTTTACCTAAGTATAAGTTTTTATTTAATCTCCAATGGCATCAATATAACATCTGAATTGAAAAATATGGTGTAGGCATCACCTCTTATATAATAAAGCCATCTGTGGCTATTAAATGTCACTGGACTAATAATGGCTAATTACTTAAAAAACTATTTCCCAATATTGGTTATCTAACATATACTTAAATACCTTTAAGAGACACCTCCAAATTATTATATGTACCTTTGGCCTATTTTGATGAATTAGAAGTTGTTTCTTTCATGACTGAAAATATATCTTAGTAACTTCTTGATATTGATTCTAATTATTTTTATCCATCAATATCATATACAAAATGTATAAATTTTCCACTTGAAAATTCTTAAAATGTTTTTGAACATCTAATATATATCCCCTAGGCTTTTCTTTCTTAAGATTAAACATAATTTCATCTTTCAAACAAATACAATTTCCCTCAAAAAAAATCTTTAATAGGTTTATTTATAATTGCTATAAAGTTGAAGTGCTGAAGCTTATTCACTGAAACATTTTGACTTACATTAATATTTTAGGTCCTTAATATTTTAGGTCCTTGAATGTATCTTAAGAATTCAACCACAGATATATATATAATATATATCTTCTAATTCAATCTTCTAACAACTTCTAATTCATCAAAATAGGCCAAAGGTACATATAATAATTTGGAGGTGTCTCTTAAAGGTATTTAAGTATATGTTAGATAACCAATATTGGGAAATAGTTTTTTAAGTAATTAGCCATTATTAGTCCAGTGACATTTAATAGCCACAGATGGCTTTATTACATAAGAGGTGATGCCTACACCATATTTATATATATATATATAGCCTTTGGGGAGGGGCCCTGCCTTTTGCAGCATAAGCTCAACCACACTTTATATATATATATTTTTTTCCACATTTCTTCCTGTACATTTATATGGGTGACCATGAGCAAACCAAAAACTTTCAGACATTAGATTCTGAGCAAGACTGTTGTTGTTCAAAAGATGACTTATTTGTAATTGTGTAGCTCTTTGGTTTGAGAGGTATACTAATCTTAACATCCAGCTATCCATTTTGTCCTTTTCCACTGCCCTGCACACCTCTGCTGGATGTCCACTGCTCTGCACACATCTGCACTGCTCTGCACACCTCATGGATTGATTATCCCTGCTGACCTGGGCATTTATATTTTCTTACTCTGAATTGATGACCAGGTGGGCAAAGCTGGGGACAGGAAAGCGTGCTATCAGAAAACTCCACTCATGGAGTCTCTCTCACTTTCTTCCTAGGTTTCTTTACACCAAACTGCACTTTCCAACCACCACTACCACTACACACACACACGTACATTTTCTAATTCCTAAGTCAAGCTTTTGTGTGTGTGTCGTGTGTGTGTGCATGTGTTTGTGTGTGTGTGTGTTTCTGTGAGAAGTCTGGTCTATTAAACTTACTGGTCGAGTTGTGGGTAGAAGCTTATCAGCCTATGTTAATATGCTATCCTGTCTGGAACAACAACAACAACAAAGTATAAAGTTATCTTCCTTTTCTAGGGGAAACCTCCCATGCTTGAATTTTCTTTAATTAATTTAACTATTTCTAGCAAAGCTCTCCTTTGATGTTAACTTCACACATAAAAATCAATAACATAGATGAGGTAATTCAGAATGTTCTTGGGTCAGAACAATGAATGCAAGGGTATAAATGCTCAGAGAAAAGATAGAAATCATGGCAGGACATAAACGGATTTCAAAGGCCTGGGTGTGAGACACATAACACAACGTTGATATTTGGGGTGTAGGCTGCTCAAATGTATTTTCCAAGATGCTGAGTTGATTCATTAATTTTAAGGCAATATAGCCACTTAAAACTAGAGAATAGATTCATATTTGAGACTCAAGTCTTGTAATTTTCTTTTTGATGAAGTCAGCAACATAATTTTCTTTAGTTATCAGAGCTTATGAATATGATTTGCTATTTTAGATGATAATTGTTTGCTATTTGTCCAAAGGAGCTAGGGAAAAATAATTTGGATATGGGTTTGAAAGACTTTTTTATTAATTATGTTGAATATTCCACATATGCCTTATGGTTAAATTAATTTATTAATAATACTAAGTTTCTACATATTTTAGAAACACTGGAAATAAACATTTTTGGCTAATAAAATAAGCATATGATTGTAAATAGTTTTCACACTAGAGTATCTGCTCTCTGCCTTACTCGATATATCACTATTCTATCCCCAATTCCTAGCATGTAGTATGTACTCAATAAACACTTGTTAAATAAATGAAAGGTTGATAATGAGTTAAGCCTATTATTATCTACATTTTTGTTTTCAGATAGTTTTTTTTCAGATAGATCACTTATTCCATTTCAGATTATGGTGCTACTTTTGTTAGCCAACTTAGACATAACTATTTGTTCTTTCACCATGAAACACATGGAAAAATTTTTAAAGACAAACTCGGCTGCTGGAAAACCACAGTAGAGTGAGGACTAGATTATATGAGGGAATTGATTTTATTTTAGTTTAATCTTATCTTGATATAGGAAGCTCATATAAACAAATATCTCTATTTCCTTACAAGAAATAAATTTCCATTTGCAGTTGGTAAATTGTAATCAACATTGTTTTGCTGATGTGACTTTTGTTAGAATAAGTAATTCAAAGGTTTCATAAAGACCACCTACACATTAAAATACTGTTTAACAAATATGCACATTTAGTTTGAAGTTAGTATGTAGCAATGCTTGAATACAAAGTGATAGATATTCTTAAAAATGGTATGCATGTTTCAAAATATTGTTAACTTATATCTAGAAAGAAGCTATATTTTACATGTCTGCCAGCACATACTTTTAAAAAGGTATTTTTAAGAATGGCCATTCTAACTGGCTTGAGAATGGCACATGTATACCTATGTAACAAGCTGCACATTCTGCACATGTATCCCAGAACTTAAAGTAAAATTAAAAAAAAATGTATTTTGTGGGGATATTTCAGGGCTGCTGGTCCCCACAAAATTTCAGAATTTATATTTTATTCTAGTAGCAGCCAAAATACTTGTGATAAACTTTTTATTTATTTTAAATGAAATTACAGTATTCATCAGATACCACAGCATAAAATTCTTCTAATTAGGGGATCTTTGATTAAAAGATCAGGGAGAAATGTTAAACTATTTTAAGCAATCCCTGTACTTAGCTTAATGAAATTTGGGTAAAGGATTTATTCATTTTATAGATGAGGAAACTGAGGTGCAGAAAGAGAAAAGTTTAACCATATTCCACTTTAGTTTTCCCCATTCTTTCTGCTTTGGTGTATTTCTGGCCTGGTCTGGAAAAACAGTGAAATTATCACTGATTGACTCCCCCTAAGAAGAAGAAAAAATAAACTGAAAAGTGTGGGGACTGGGGGGCAGATCCTTTTCTAAATAAAGTGTATATTCTTGCTGCAATTGGTCATACAAGAACCGACTGATAAAAATTGTATTTTTCTTTTTTGTTGTTGTTGTTTTTCTTTTTCTTTTTCCTTTTTTTTTTTTTTTTTTTTTGAGACGGAGTCTCGCTCTGTTACCCAGGCTGGAGTGCAATGGTGTGATCTCGGCTTACTGCGACCCCCGCCTCCTGGGTTCAGGCAATTATCCTGCCTCAGCCCCCTGAGTAGCTGGGATTACAGGTGTGCACCACCACGGCCGGCTAATTTTTTGTATTTTAGTAGAGGCGGGGTTTCACCATGTTGGTCAAGATGGTCTCAATCTCCTGACCTTGTGATCCACCTACCTCAGCCTCCCAAAATGCTGGGATTATAGGCATGAGCCACCACACCTGGCCAAATTGTATTTTTCAAAGTATTATGATTAGAATTCATTTTCATATGTTAAAAATATTTGTTTTTTTTAATTTATTGATGTAGAAAAATACTTTATTTTAATACTGTCAACATTATTTGGAGACAAGCTACATACTACTATTAAGTGTCCCATAGCATCACTCCAAGAAAGAAAAGTAATCACCTTTTTTTTTTTTTTTGGAGACGGAGTCTCACTCTGTCACCCAGGCTGGAGTGCAGTGGCGCGATCTCGGCTCACTGCAAGCTCCGCCTCCCGGGTTCACGCCATTCTCCTGCCTCAGCCTCTCCGAGTAGCTGGGACTACAGGCTCCTGCCACCACGCCTGGCTAATTTTTTGTATTTTTAGTAGAGACGGGGTTTCACCGTGGTCTCGATCTCCTGACCTCATGATCCGCCCACCTCGGCCTCCCAAAGTGCTGGGATTACAAGCGTGAGCCACCGCGCCAGGCCAAGTAATCACCTTTAATAGGTTTTATTTAAAAAGAAAATTTCTTCAAGGAATCAACATTATGTTAAAATATATTACTGTTGTGATTTCTGGAATTGTGGTCTCAAAAGAAAACCTTTGGTTGTTAGGCAAATAATAAAGTAATACTTTTAAGTACAATTGTTCATATTATATTTCACACTTAAAAAGTTATAAATTTTTAAAAAATTAAAAAGTGTCAAGTATATTTTAATGATTTTGGAATTCTCCCTTTCAATAGAGATTATAAGCTAGCTTCTCTTAATAAAGAATTGGTCTCAGCATAACTACTAGAGCTTTTTAACAGGGAACCGTACTTGGCACCTAAACCCACAGGTATTGATTTTATACTTATTGGGTGAACTTAGAATAGGTATGTTTTAAAACTTCCACAAGTAAATAAGTCTTTCTGCAGGCCAGGATTGAAAATGAAGCTGTAAACAAACTCTGAAGAGCTGTCTTGATCACTTCGAAGTAGACATATGTGCCCTCAAATAATAGAGACTCTCCTCCTTTACATCTCTTTTTATTTCTGTCCTCCCCCATTTATCCTTCTACAATTATTTCCTCTTAACTCTTCCTGAGAATGCAGAAGTGACTGAGAGGATCTTGCAAAAATCCAAAATATATAATATGTTATTCTTTTTAAAGCAAGAGATTTTTGGAGAAACATGGGCCTCTTTGAGGCTTGCCTCACACAGAAAAATAAAATAAAATAATAAAAACAATAAAGCAGGTGAATGTAGTTACAACTAAAACATTCACAGAGTACCACAATTCTAGGTTCTTCCAGAAAAATAGTTGTCTACTCCACCTAATTATAATTTAGCATCTCAAGCTCTTCCTTAGGTCCTCAATATTATCTCACTTTTTACTTTAAGAGCAGTTGTGAAACAATTTTTTAGGCCAAATTGATCTGTCCTTTCGTATGGCATGGATCAGCATCACAGAAAAATTATAGAAGGAAATACATTACAATTTTCAGAAGACAGAGACATTCCTCCATACTCTTAAAAGTATTCTGAAAACTGTAGAACATTATAGCTTCTTGTTCATTGGTCATTTCTGCCTGAATCTCCCAGGCACATCAACATTCATGGCCAAAATTGAATGCATTATATTTAGTTCTAAACTGAAGTCCTCCTCTCACAATAAATAATTCTATTTTCAAAACTATTTCCAAAACTAATAACCTGAAGATCACTTGTGATTTCTCTTTTGTCTTTGGTGACACTATTAAGACACTGAGTACTGACAATTTATTTTTGAAACATCTCACAAATTCATCTGTAGTCATCTTTCTGATAAAGACAATGATCAGATTGCTGCCTGAACTAGTACAACAAAATATTAAATGGCTTATAAAATTTGCACAGTGTAGTAGAATTTTCCCTTAAACCATGTCTGCTCTGCTTTAATTCATTCATTAGATTCCCAAGCCCTAAGAATAAAGATGCCTGATGTACGCAGCCCTGAATCATGGAGGGTTGCCTTCTTTCCTGCATTGTCTCTTGCATTCTCCCAATCACACATTCAGTGCCTATAAACTCTGAACTTCAGATATACTGAACTATTTTGCCCGTCAAAGTCACTGGCTATCTTTTGTTTATGGGCTTTTGCACATGCAAGATTGTGTCCAAAAGCCAGCCTCTCAACATTCATTCCCCCCGACTACATGTTATTCTCCACATTTTCCTTTTTTTCTGCGCAACCCTTATTTATCTTCCAAGTCTCTCCTTTAAATAGCAGTTCTTCTGAGACACATTTCTGGCCCTGAGACTAAGTTAGTTCTTTTTTCATTATTATTTTTATTTTTTTGCTACTGTTGCATCCACTATTTCCCCTATAATAATACCTATAACACCTTACTACAAATACCTAATTTAGTTATCTTTTCATTGTCCCCAAATTCTATGAGAATCTGGCTGTGCCTACCTGTCACCTACTAAAGAAAATGGGTACCAAATGAATAATAATTTTTAAAATGGGAGGAAATTCCATAGTTAACAAACTATCCTAATTAGAAATACCATTTGGAAGATTCTTTATCTTTAATAAGATAGGGACATTTTGTAAAGTGAAATAAAGTTACATTGGAAGAGGGATGTCTATTTGTAAGCATATCAGTGTTTTAATGTGCTTGCAGACACCTGGGATCATGCTACATCTTAAAATCTTTTTTTAAAAAAAAACGATGTATGGAAGGTCTTTGAGTGGAACTTTTTATGTAATTCCTGTGACTAACAGCTTTTTTATTAACATAATCACATTACTCTGAGACAAATAGTTGTGGAACCCTGTGGAGCATAGAGGTCAAGGGCCAGTCATTCAACGTTTAAATTGGTAGCACCTTAGAAAATTGTAGGAATGTGCTTTCATAATTAACAAAGAAATGAAAGAGTATAATAATGCCATGTATCAATTTTATTAGGACTAGTTTCCAAGCCCAGGAGCATAAAGTGAGTGTTAGGACAAGGAGTCCTTACCTTCTTTCAATTTTATGGGTTAACTGCTCAAATAATCTAGGACGTCATTTTTTCTTAATACAATTCCATCAGCCTTATAATAGCTAGTAGATTTAGGTGCAAGATTCTAGCAAGATTATGGTTTTCTTCTTACAGTTTGGAGGCTGAACTTTTTTTTTTTTTTTTTTTCATTTGCTGCTTGGAACAATTCTCTGCCTGCCTTTTGGTATCACTTATTCGTCATTCAGGAATCCATTTAAAAAGTTACTTCCTACGAAGTAACTTTCTAGGTTGTGTAGAAATTAGTCGATTATAAATCATGAGACTAAGGGACGAGAATAAAAGGTTTGGGAATAAAATGTATTCTAAGGTAACTAGAATAACTACGGGTAGTCCTATTACTGTTGGGATAAAGAAAGAGATGAATAGATCTTCATTCATTTCAATTCTCCAGGGGTCTCCTGTTTCTGTGATTCAAAGGTTTTTAGCATTGGATTTGCCTGGTGAGTAAATTTGAGTTTTTCTTTTACTGGAAGTAGGATGAACAGTGATATAACTATAGATAAAATATAAATATGTAGATGAGTAGAGGTTTCCAGTTAAGGCATTTCAATGGGGAGAGGTTTTTGGCTCTCTGTCTTTAAATTAAAAGGTTAATGCTAGTTAGCTTCACATTGATATTATAATATGAATGCTGACAAGTTTTTGAAGTGTTTTAGGGATACTACTTCAAGAACAATGGGTATAAAGCTATGGTTAGACCCGCAGATTTCTGTGCATTGGCCGTAGTAAAGTCTTGGTTGTGTAGACGTTAAGTTTGTTTTGTTTAAACGTCCTGGAATTGGGTGTCTTTTCAGGCCTAGTTATGATATGGCTCATGAATGTAAAACATTTGATGAAATTAGTATATGAATTGATATTTCTATAGGGAGGACTATTCAGTTGCCTACTTTGAGTAATCATAGCTCCCCGCTGGTTCTACATCTGTTGTAGGAATTATGTATAGTCAAAATTGAGACTTCATAATCTGTATATTCATAGCTTCAGTATCATTGGTGGCATACACTTGACAGTAAGGGAGGGGTTCATAATTTCATCTGTTACATGTAGAATATATAATGATGGGAGGGGCTTTCTTTATAGCCTTTTCCCTAAAATAAATAGTCTCCCTGTCTCATAGAATTTTTATTTATGTATTTAAAGCACTTACTACAATATGTTAATAAACATTTATTGATTTTTCTCTCTTCCGTACTCTTCTATATGGGTCCATTAGCATAGGAAATATGACTTTATTCATTTTTTTCAATAGTATGTCCTCAGTATTTAATCTTATGTTTGAAATATAGTAGGCATTTAATACATATTTGTTTAATTATTTCACAAAAAATTCACTAATATGCACAAAGACATAGCTGGAAAGAATGATGTTATTTTTGTATTATTGAATTACACTTCTTCTTGCTTATATCTAAAGTTTTGGGACACATGAGAAATTTTGTTACATGTATATTATATGTAGCAATCAAGTTAGGGTATTTAGGGTGTCCTCCACCCAAATACAATATATTTTTGTTAAGTATAGTCACCATACTCTGCTATCTAACACTGAATTTATACTTTTCTTTTTAATGTATTTTTGTTGTTGATGTTTTAAAAATTATTATATATTTCTGTTGTGATTAAAACATTTTGATATTTTTATAAACTTTTACAGTTTTAATGTGACAGTAAATATAAACTGGGCCTTGTTATGTACTAGACACTGTTAAGAGAGCTCAAAACGTAGTAATGTTTCTGCTTCATTTTACCAATTCATGAGAAGTATTTCTAAATGGTGCTTGTATTAAATTCTGTATCATATCTATAAGTTGTATTAGGAAAGCTTGTCTTTATAGTTTGATTTCTGTACAGTACGAATATAACAGAAACCTAAAGTTTTACATGATGACAGAAGTAAATCAAACTAGTGAATTATGTATATTTACCATGCTGATCACAACATTGTTACAGAATGCAATTTTGAAGTCTATGGCTAAGTTACTCACCATCTTCTGCCAATTTTTTCAATTAACTAGTGTTTTTTAAGCTTTAAAACCACATCACATATTGTTGAAATTGAATCAATTATAATATATATTAGCCATTATTTAACTTACATCAGCACTGTGACAGTAACAAAATACCAATAAAACTTTTATTTGCCCTATAATCAATCATTATGATTGACCTACTACATTTAAATGACTTTATGTGTATTTATGTTGTAGTAGCCATGACATTTACATAACCAGTGATATAATAGTAAAGTCCTTATTAAACAATTTTCCTTCATTAATTCGTTTACACCAGTCATTTTGCTCAAAGTGGGTGAAAGGAGTGGATAGATAACAGCTTATAATGATGAAACAGGATGATTTTCTTTCTCCAAAGAAGATGTCAACATCTTGTGAATATTTTTCAAAGACACATTTAAAATGAATTCCAAATTATTTATCTGTTTTGGTAATCTATTGCTGCATAAAAATTATCTCAAAATTTTGTGGTTTAAAATAGTACCATTTGTTATCTCACAGTTTCTGTGAGCCAGATATCAGATGATGGCTTAAGTGTGTCCTCTACTTGGGATATTTCATGAGATACAATCAAGAAACCAGCCATATTTGCAGTTTTATATGAAGACTTGACCTGGAAGCTATCAGTTTCCAAGCTCTCTCACATGGCTGGATTCACTTTCTCTAGGGTTGTTGGACATAGGTTCTTGCTAAATGAAGCATTCATTCTCTAGGGCAGGTTACAACATAGTAACTTGCTTTATCAAAAAAAGGTAAGCTGGAAAATCCAAAGGAAGTGTGTACCAGCCAAAGCTTTATCACAGTTTTGTACAACCTAATACTGGTAATGATATCCCAGCATTCTAAGAATGTTGCTCCAAGCCATTCTCAAGAAAGAAATTACTAGCCCTATTTAATACACAGATGGAGGGTATTACACATGCATATGAATGCAAGGAAGTGGGGATTACTGGGAGCCATTTCAGAAGTTGCCTGTTACAACACTGTGCAAGCACATAGCTCCTGTGATCATGTACGCTCTGCCAAATTACTTAAATTTGCCTAGATTCAAGTTTTATCTCAATTATTTATTTTCCAAGTAACTTTGGAAAGTTGTTAACACTATAATTTCCTCATTAAAAAAAGAATCACTAAACTTGTGGTAATAGCTACTTATCTCACAGGTTTTGTAAAAAGAATATAGTTTCTCAGTTTTGACACTATCGACATTTTGGAGCATATATATATTTTTTTGCAAGAGTTAGTCCTTTCTATGCACTGCAGGATGCTTAGTAGCATTCCTGGTTTCTACCCATTTTATCAGTAGCCAACTCCAATACTGACAAACAAAAAATGTTTCCACTGCAAATGTCCCCTGGGAGGTAACATCACTCCTAGTTGAGAACAACTGGATTAAATGACTTATTGCACATAAAGTTATTAAGACAGTTTATGTAAAAGCTGTATAATATTAATTATTTTATATTATTATATATGATTTTCAATTATTTTTACTCACTTAAGCACTTAAAGAAAGGGTAAAACATCCAGCAACAAAATTAAAACATCTGAGCTAGAGGTCAAATCAGATCATTAAATGGAGCATAGTATGACATGCCCCAGGCAGCATGGTTTATTGAGAAACTCTCATGGGGATGTTTACCCAGTTAGTTTCCATAATGCTTAAAATTTGGGTGATTTCTGTTATTTACTTTATTTCCATTTATACTTTTGCTTTATAGACACTTAGGGCATCTTCTTCCAAAATACAAATAACTTTAAGAATAGGAATTCTTGAGTGACGTTTAAATATTGTTTTATAACAATCTACTCAAGTTTGACTATGAAATACTTTGTTCATCTGTTCAAAGAATTTGAATAGTGTACTGAGGAACCATGAGAATCAGATAATTAAAGTCTAAGTTGAAGTTTGAAGATTTAAGTCGTTGATCGTGTAGGACAGAGACAGAAAGAGGGGGCAATGAAAAGTTCTGAAACATTGTTATAAGAAATAGTTTATGTCATCTTGAGGAAAAAGTGCTAGATGTAATTATAGACTTGTTTTATATTGCTTTTGAAGATAAATCCAACTTTATAAGATATCTTAATAAGGCATGTTTTTTAAGTTACTCAATTCAATCAAATGTCATAATGTTTGTGAAAGCTTTTCTTTTCAAAATTGGAATATATGCCTATGTAAGAGTTCATGTTAATGCAAATAGTGAAAATGTCACAGCAAAAGCAGTTTTTTACCAGTAATTTATTGTGTAGGTGTAAGAATATGGTTATTAAGATTTACCAAATATGTGTTGCATCTGATATCTGTAATAAAATTGCCTTGCTTATTGAAATAGCCTAATTTTGAAGCAGTGATACTTCTCTTCAGGTCTAAAGTGAATGAAAGAGGAAAGAAGGTAAACAAATGCCTTTTGCTGGGGGCAGGTAATAAAACTGGTTACAAAATAATAAGCTTCCCAGACCCATCATCATGAAAATCACTACCAGACCTTGGCCATCTCTGCATAGATATGAGAGGTATTAAAAGGATGTCTGTTTTACTTTCTGCCTTACTTACTTCAGAAAACACATGCTTTTGCTATAGTCAGTTATATGGATCTTTTTTTTTATTTCTCATATTTTTAAACAAACTCTTAGCCTTCTTTTTTTTAATGGTCTTTCTCAGTATTTTCAAAATGCTTTAAATTCCTGATTTCATTTTTATTTGGTACTATCCCAGAAAAGTAGATTACATCTCAGAGCCCTTTTTTTGAAAAATAATAATAATAATAATACTTTCCCTGCACCATAAAATTTTACTTGTTTGTTCATGTATTTAATTGATTCCAAATTATATTCAAAATGCTATGGTCAGTGCAGTGGAGAATATGAAGATTGGTGAGACACAGTTACTGCTCTCAAAAATTATGGAAGAAAGTATTTGTATACATTCCACCACATTATAAAGCAGAGTATAATTGTTTGCTTGTTGTTTTTAAAAGGCAAAACAAGGTAGCACATCCATAGTACATCTGATTGGAGTGAGTACAGGAGAGAAGATTTTGCCTTTGAAATGGGCTGTACAATAGTTATTATTTAATCAGATAGAAATGAGATAATTGTAATTTCCAGCAAAATTATGAACACAAAGAAAGGTGTGTATGTGTTCAGGTAAGGTGAAGGCAGTGTAGTTATAATACATGAAAGCTTGGAAATGGCAAATTATAAGACTGTCCTGAAAGACCATGAACGCCAATAAAGAACAGTCTAAAGAGGAGGGAGGAGGAGCAAGATGGCCAGTTGTTCCCCTTGCTGGAAAACCAAATTGAATAAGTAGCTACACGAGAAAGCAGCTTAATAAGAAACAAAAATCAGGAAAAATCAGGTGAGCAATCACAGTGTTTGGTTTTAAAATTATGACAAGGAAAGTAACACTCAAACAGGTAGGAAAGACAGTCTTGAATCTCTGACACCACCCTTCCCCCATCCTCCATCAGTAGCCACATGGCATGGAATGAGAATCTGTGCTTAGGGGAGGGAGAAAGTGAAGCCACTGGGGTACTTTGGGTTGGAACTCAGTGCTTCCCTGTCACAGTGGAAACAATACAAGACAGAAGTCAGCTAATGCCTACAGAGGGAGCATGTAGATAAACTGTAGCCAGAGGGGAATCGTCCATCCCAGGGTCAGAACCTGAGCTCTGGCCACACAACCAACACAGGCTAAAACACTCTGGTGCCCTAAATTAACTTGAAGGGCAGTCTAGGCCATAAGAACTACACTTTCTGAGCAAGTCCTGGTGCTTTGCTGGGCTCCGAGTGAGTGGATTTGGGGTGCATGTTGCCTAGGGAGACACCATCTGGGTTGGCCAAAAGAGTGCATGTGTAACCCCCACCCAACCCCAGGCAGAACAGCTAGCAGCTCCAAGAGGGACTCCTTTCTTCTGCTTGAGGAGAGGAAAATGGTAAAGTTGACTTTTGTCTTGCAACTTGGATACCAACTCAGCCACAGAAGAATAGGGTACTAGGGAGAGTCCCGAGGCCCCCATTCCAGATCCTAGCTCCCAGACAATATTTCTAGACACATTCTGGGCCAGAAGGGAACCTGCTACCTTGAAGGGAAGGACTTCATTTTGGCAAGATTCATCATCTGCTAACTTAACAGCCCTTGGGCCTTGAATAAACATCAACAGTAACCAGGCAGTACTCTTTGCAGGCCTCGGGTGAGACCCAGTGCTGTACTGGCTGCAGGTGTGACCCAACACATTCTCAGGTGTCACTCCAGACAATGAGAGCATTTCAATAACACAAAGAAAAAATTCAGAATCCCATCAAACAAATTTGACAGAGATTGAAATGCTTTTTAAAATATCAAGCAGAACTTCTGTAACTAAAAAATTCAATTGACATACTGAAGAAGGCATCAGAGTCTCTCAACAAAAGAATTCATCAAGTAGAGAGACTTGGTGAGCTTGAAGACAGGCTATTTGAAAATACACAGGAAGAAGGGAAACAGAAAAGTAATGAAAAAGAGTGAAGCACACCTTCAAGGACTGAAAATAGCTTCAGAAGAGGAAATCTAAGAGCCTTAAAGAAGAGGTAGAGAGATCAAGTTACAAAGTCTATTCAAAGAGATAAATACAGAGAACTGTCCAAACCTATAGAAAGATAGGAATTTTTAAGTATAAGAAGTTTATAGAACACGAGGAAAATTTAACCCAAATAAGGCTACCTCAAGGCATTTAATAATCAAAGTCACAAAGATTAAGGATAAAGAAAGATTCCTCAAATAAGCAAGAGAAAAGAAACAAATGACATACAAAGGAGCTCTAATACAGCTAGCAGCAGATTGCTCAGTGGAAATCTTTCAGGCTAGGAAAAAATGGCATGGCATATTTAAAGTGCTGAAGGAAACAACCTTTTCCAAAGAATAGTATATCCAGGGAAAATATCCTTCAACTATGAAGGTGAAATAAAGGCTTTCCCAGACAAACAATAACTGAGGATTTCATCGACACCAGACATATCCAACAAGGAAAGCTAAAATAAGTTCTTCAAAGACGAAGAACTTTTCAAGACAAAGACAATATAATAAAATTTAAAAGAAACAACAAAAAGTTAAAAAGTGGGGAGATGAAGTTTAAGTATAGAGTTTGTTTACTCTTTGCTTGCTCCTTTGCTTGTTGGTTTTTGCAGCCAATGTTAAATTGTCATTAGTTTAAAATAATGGATATAGGATGCTATTTGCAAGCCTCATCGTAACTGAAATTAAAAAAAATCCTACAAAAGATACACAGAAAACAAAGAACAAGAAATTAAAACATACCACCGACAGAAAATCACTTTGACAAAAAGGAAGAGAGGAAGAAAAGAAAGGAAAAAAACCCACAAAACAACCAGAAAACAAATAACAAAATGGTGGAAGTCTTTACCCATTAATAATTACATCAAATGTAAACTGACTAAATTCTCCAATCAAAAACCATAGAGTGGCTGAATGGATAAAGAAAAAAGGCTCAGCAATTTGTTGCCTACTAGAAGTATACTTCACCTAGAAAGACACGGAGACTGAAAATAAATGGATGAAAAAAGATACTCCCTGCAAATATAAACCAAAAAAGCAAGAGTATCTATAATTGTATCAGGTGAAATATGCTTCAAGTTAAAAACTATTAAAAGCAGGTCTATAATGATTAAAGGGTTAATTCAGCAAGCGGATAGAACAATTATAAATATACATGCACCCAACACTGGGGCACCCAGATATATAAAGCAAATAGTATTAGAGCTAAAGAGAGATATAGACCCCAATACAAAAATAGCTGGAGACTTCCAACTCCCTAATTTGCATCAGACAACTCATCCAGACAGAAAATCGAAAAAGAAATATTAGACTTAATCTCCACTATAGACCATATAGACCTAATAGATATTTACAGAGCATTTCATCGAGTGGCTGCAGAAAACACATTCTTCTCCTCAGCACATGGATTATTCCTAAAAATAGATCATATCCTTTTTTATGCCACAAAATAAGTCTTTAAACTTCCAAAAAACTGAAACAAATATCAAGCATCTTCTATGACCAAAATGGAAAAAATCTTGAAATCAATAATAATAGGAATTTTGGAAACTATACTAATACTTGGAAATTAAACTTTATGTTCCTGAATGACTAGTAGATCAGTAAGGAGATTAAGAAGGAAATTAAAAATATCTTGAAACAAGTGAAAGTGGAAACATAACATACCAAAACCTACAGGATACACCGAAAGCAGTAGTAAGAGGAAAGTTTACAGCAATGAGCACATACATCAAAAAAGTAGAAAATACTTCACATAAACAACCCAGTGATGCATCTTAAAGACTAGACAAGTAGAAACAAATCAAATGTAAAATTAGTAGAAGAAAATAAGTAATAAAAATCAGAGCAGAAATAAATGAAATCGAAACCCAAAACAAAAAAAAAAGAAAAAGAATTAAAAAGAAAATTTTGTTTTTTGAAAAGATAGGCAAAACCCACAAACATTTAGCCAGGCTAATTAAGAAAAAAAAGCAGACTCAAATAAATAAAATTAGAGCTGGAAAAGGAGACATTACAACTGATACCACAGAAATTCAAAGGATAATTAGAGGTAACTATAGGCAACTAAATGCCAATAAATTTGAAAACCTAGATATGAATAAATTTCCAGACACACAAAACCTAGCAACATTGATGCATGAAGAAATCCAAAATCTGAATGGACCAGTAACAGCAATGAGATCAAAGCTGTAATAAAAATTCTCCCAGCAAAGGAGAGCCTGGGACTCGATGGCTTTACTGCTAAATTTTGCCAAATATTTAAAGAAGAACTAATGAAAATCTTACTCAAAGTATTCCAAATATAAAGGAGAAGGAAATACTTCCATACTCATTCTATGAGGCTAGTATTACCCTGATACCAAAACCACAGAAAGGGACATCAAGAAAACAGAATAAACTGTAGGCCAATATTCCTGATGAACATTGATCCAAAACGCTCAACATAGTACTAGCAAACCAAATTCAACAACGTATTAAAAATATTATTTATCATGATCAAGTGGGGTTTTCCCATGGATGCAAGGATGGTTCAACATATACAAATCATTCAATGTGATACATCATATCAACAGAATTGAGGACAAAAAGCATATGATCATTTCAACTGATGCTGCAAAAGCATTTGATAAAATTAAACATTTTTAAATAATTAAAACCCCCCAAAAACTTGGTATAGAAGGAACATTACTCAACACAATAAAAGCCATATACAACTGATTCATAGCTGGTATCATATTAAATGGGGAAAAACTGATTGCCTTTCCTCTAAGATTTGGAACAAGACAATAATGCCCACTTCCACCATTATTACTCCATATAATACTGGATGTTCTCACTAGAGCAACTGGAAAAGAGAAAGAAAGCACATCCAAATTGGAAAGGGAAATTTCAAATTGTCTTTGTTTGCAGATGATATAATCTTATATTTGGAAAAACCTAAAGAATCTGCAAGAAAATGATTAAAACTGATAAATTCAATAAAGTTGCATAATATGAACTCAACATACACAAATATGTATCATTTCTATATGCCAACAGTGAACCATCTGAAAAAGAAATCAAAAAGGTAATCAATACAAAATGAAATAAAATACCTAGGAATTAACCAAAAAGTGAAAGATCTGTATAATGAAAACCATAAAATATTTATGCAAAAAATTGAAGAGGACACAAAAAATGAAAGATATTCCACGTTCATGGATTGGAAAAATCAGTATTGTTAAGATGTCTACACTACCCACAAAAATCTATAGATTGAAAGTAATCCCTATCAAAATGCCAAAACATTGTTCACAGAAATAGAAAACAGAATCCTAAAATGTGTATGTAACCACAAAACACCCAGAATAGCCAAAGCCATACTAAACAAAAATTACAAAACTGGAGGAATCACAGTATCTAACTTCAAATTATAATATAGAGATATCGTAACCAAAACAGCATGATACTGGCATAAAAACAAACATAGACCAATGGGACAGAATACAGAGCCCAGAAGCAAAGCCACACACCTACAGCAAACTCATTTTTTACAAAAGTGCCAAGAATATACATTTAGGAAGCTACAATTTCTTCAATAAATTGTGCTGGGAAAACTGGATACCTGTATGCAGAAGAATGAAATTAGACCCTTGTCTCTTGCCATATGAAAAAGTTAAATTAAAAGGGATTAAAGACTGATAACCAAGACCTCTAATATGAAATTACCACAAGAAAACAGTTGGAAACTCTCCAAGATACTGGTCTGGGCAAAGGTTTCTTAAGTAATACCTCAGCAGCACAGGCAAGCAAAGCAAAAATGGACAAATGGGATCACATTAAGTTAAAAAGCATCTTCACAGCAAATGAAAAAATCAGTAAAGTGGAGAGACAACAGGTAGAATGGGATGGGAGAAAATATTGGCAAACTATTCATCTGACAAGGGAACGGGAACCAGAATATATTATATAAGGAGCTTAAAAAACTCAATAGGAAAAAATCTAATAATCTAATTAAAAATGGGCAAAATATCTGAATAGACATTTTTCAAAAGAATATAGACAAATGGCATCCGGTATATGAAAAGGTGCCCAGCATCACTGATCATCAGAAAATGCAAATCAAAACTATATGGAGATTCTATCTCACCCCAGGTAAAATGGTATATATCAGAAGACAGGGAATTAAAAATGCTGGTGAGGATGTGGAGAAAATGAAATCCTTGTACACTGTTGGTGGGAATGTAAATTAGTACCACCCCTATGGAACATAGGAGGAGGGTTCCTAAAAAATGTAAAAATAGAACTATGGTATGATCCGACAATACCAATGTTAGGTATATACCCCCCAGAAAGAAAATCAGTATATCAAAGAGGTGTCTGAACTTTCATATTTGTTGCAGCTCTGTTCACAATTACAAAGATTGGGAAGAAACCTAAGTGTCCATCAACAGATGAATTAATAAAGAAAATTTTGGATGTAAACCCAATGGAGCACTATTTGGCCATAAAAAAGAAAGATATCCTGTTATCTGTGGCAATATTGATGAAACTGCAGGTCATTATATTAAATGAAATAAGCCAGGCACAGCAAGACGAACTTTGCAGGTTCTCACTCACGTGTTAGAGCTAAAAATCAAAACAATGGAACTTACGAACATAAAGTTATGGGATTATTTATGGGATAAATATACACACTGCTATGTACTAATAAAAATAAAAAATAAAAATAAACAGACCCTAAAAATCTGTTAATTTTGTTTGCTGTGAAGCCAATATTTACTATTTGCTTTTAAACACGATTGAAATACCTCTTACTCTTTGTATTAGTTTCCTAGAGTTGCCACAACAACATATCACAAACTGGGTGGCTTAAAACAAGAAAAGTTTATTATCTTCTGGCTCTTAAGGCTAGAAGTCTAGGTATTTCCAAGACCATGTTCTCTTTGAAGTTTTAAAAAATATTTTTTTCTTTCTTTATCCTATCTTTAGAAGGTCTCTGGTACTAGTTGGGGTTTGTGGTGGCATACTTTCAATTCCTATCTATGTCTTCACATGGCCTTCCTTCCTGGGTATCTGGGTATCTTTTTGCCTCTGTATCTGAATTTCTCTTTCCTTTCCTTTCATGACATAAGTTATTGGATTTAGTTTGCACCCTTATTTAGTATGACTTATTCCTAACTTGATTACATCTAGGAAACATTCACAGGCACCTGGGATGAGAATTTCAACATATGTTTTGAGGAAACACAATTCAACTTACAACACTCTTTTGAAATGAATGTAAAGACGATACAACCTATCTACACACATAATTTTTAACATAAATATAATTCCCTAACAATACAAACTACTAAATATAAATACTTCATAAGAAAATAAATATGAATTTTAATGTGTTACAGGGTGGCCAAGCTAAATGATAAAATGAATACTTGCACTCCCAGATGGAATCACATGTGAGGACAATTTATTTTTTAATATTAGTGATCCAGTACCATAAAAACCATTACAATCAGAGGCCTGATTTTCATACAGAATCACTTTTGATAGAGTTCTGAATATAATTAAACAGCATTTTTTTCCTAATTCACGAGATTCTTGGATTTTGAAATTGCGTTTATAAGAAAATGTACAAAATTCATGTTGATATATTTATATATTTATAAAGTACATTTTTATACTCAGATTATGAACTTTTTTGTTATATGAATAGAAGTTGAACATACAAAACTCATGGAAAATGCAAAATAATTATTTAATATGTGTGGCATTTCCTTGCCTAACAGGACACCGTGAACTCTTGTCCCCACCCGCTGAAAGCCTAGAATGACTTCACGTACACATTTTGTGAAAATATAAACAGTCTCACTCTTCCAGTTTATAAAAACACAGTTGAAGAGGCGGTATACGTCCTGTGGCTACTCACAGTCATAATTTTAAAGTTTCCCCTAATAAATTGGTGATACCACAAAATTTGACCTCTCTGGTACAGTAAAGGGTAAGGAAAAATGTAAACAAATAATTCAACAATTATAGACCATACACAGAAATAAGTTTTATAATTTACTCAAGAAATATTTACTGAATTATGTGCTAGACAATAAGTTATTCGCTACGGACAAAATGATCAACAAGCAAGCTAAAAACTGTTTGCTTACATTAATCATATATCCATCATCGGACATATACACACACAGAATTGAGACTAAACATAAGAATACCAAAAGGTTAACTGTAGTTATATGTCAGTTTTGCTGTTATGAATGTTGTTGCTTCTTGTTTGTCATTTTATAGATTTTTTATGTAAGTATTATCAAAACCACAATATCTCCATATATTTTATACTCATTATCATAGTTAACTTATATTTTACTCTTTCCATCATTTGAATTAGATTTTTTTTGCCTTCAATTTACAGTTGGGAAAACTGAAGTGTATAGAGATGAAAAGTGCATTTCTGCTATACTGGTAGTCATTTCAGGCACCGTTTTGAATTAATGGAGCATATTTGAGGATATACTAGCTTACAAGCAAATTCCAGAACACACCATATAGGAAGCCACCTAGGCAGGTTATATGTAAAGCCAACTGATATCTCTGGTTCTATTCTCCATCCTTTCTTCATCCTAACTTTACAAAGAATAAGGATTCACATGAGTGTGGTACAAACTGTCAACATAAAACTTCTACACATGTGCTTGATTAATAATACAAAACAGAGCAAAGCCATGTGTTGGAGCTCTGCTATTGCAGGACAGGTGGCACTATGCACATGGCAGATATAAGAGAATCGAATTAATAGTATTTTTAAGGTAGAGACACAACTTTATTGTGATTAAAAAGTGTAATCGATGCATATTACTGAAAAAAAACTTTTAAAGAAAAATGAAAGGACCAGTCAGTCTTCAATCACTACATTCTCTTTCTCAACTTCATCTTATCATAAAGTTATTTCAGATTTTATATTCCAATATGGAGAGTAAAGAAATCTGTGACATTGAGTTCACTGAAGACACTTCTTATAATGTCTCAGAAGCCTATTACTTTATAGCCTGAAAATACAGTAATAGAAATTTATTTTTGAGAAAGTTTAATTTATTCTTTATATGAAAAAGTATGGCTTTGTTTAAGGATCTACAAGATTTCTGCTGCAAATGAAAAGACAATGCAATAAGAGCAAGAATAAAAAGGATTTATGCACATAAATATACATTACTTTTGCATTTTTAAGTTCAATGGCAGATTTGTTAGTTTGTTTTGCTTTTCTGGTTACTATTAGTTAGAGTTTCCCCTTAAGACAAAACAGAAATAGAACAGAAAAACAAATCTAAACATACACTTTGGGAGTTTTCTGGTGTTGACATACAAGAAACTGTCCTTTTAGACTTTTGATCCTTAGTTACCTGTAACACTTCCTATGGTAAAAATTTGCCTTAGACATTCTTATTTACAGAAGCCTTAGTTCATTCAGAAAATGGTTTTGAATTTATAGTGTGAAGTAATTTGTTTACTAAGTAAATGAGGTTAAACTAATTAAACAGAAAGCTATTAATATTTTTTAATAAAAACAAAACTTCAGCAAATTTTCAACTTACTCCATACCACCATCAAATATTTAAAAGACCTTTAAATAGCCTGAAACATGATATTTATTAGCTCAGGCATCTGGTTAAACAAAATCTTTTAAAATTGTACCTAGAAATGTTTTATCTGATTAAGAAAGAATCTGTAAAGCAAACCACTCATGCTAACAAGGAGGTAATTAAGAACTACGCTAGCGTTAATGGAGTTCTCTGAGTGACACGTGTAGAATAGGAAGTGGTAGGAGACCATAAACGAATATGTCAGAGAGGACCGCAGAAGCTAAGCAGGCTGCATAGAACTTGCAAAAGGCAGCATAAATCAAAAGCCTACACCTATTATCCCCACTTAATAAATTTGTGACCTTAGATTGATTGAGAATTAATGAGCCCTTTTCTCTCATCTGGAAAAGGAAAAAAAAAAAGCACAAAGTGATAGAGTTAAAAATGTTTAAAAACTGAAAAAAATGATGGCAAGCAGGTATTTTAAAACTTCAGTATGCCAATATTTTATATTCGGCAGTCCAGAAACACGAGAGTAAAATTATTGACTACACACAATTTTAAATGTTTTATAGATAGCATGATTTTTTTCCCTATTTTGGGGTAGATCTTTTATAAAGAATGTATGAAAACATATGAGAACAACACGTTTCAAACAACCTGCCAAATCAGAAAAATTATCTTTAAGAAAATATTTATACAGTCTTGGAATTATGTTATGTGCACAGTTTTCCAATCACGCAAAGAAAGTTTTTGGCCTACTGCAGTTTAACATACAGTTAGATGTGCTCTGATTTCTAGGTGCATGTAATCTAAAACTTAGATATAAAATGATACTTTTTCAGACTGAATGCTATGTGTGAATTTAAATACATGCTCTTCAGATCTGGAATCAGATATGTATCATATCTCCCTCGATCCAACTTCAATTCCTTCATAAAACAAGCTCTCAAAGAACAAAAGACATGGGTAATTTAAGATTAATCATGGATATTATCAATATGCAAGTCACCTAACTTCAAAATTGGGAATACAATAATATAGTCAAGGAGCCCTAGAAAAAAAATGCTTCTCTGTGTATGGTAGATGCCAAAATCCTGGTTCCAGAGTTTTCTTTTGAGTGGTGACAGGATTAGCACCAGCTGAGGCATAATACAAGTAGAGATAAACTCTAAGAATTAGCATCCACTGCAGAGCTACAGCCTTGAAGGTCAGAGCTGAAGACTAGTTCCAGGTAGAAAACGTACAGAAAAACCAAGACTCAGATGTAAATCCAACAAGAAATATGGATTATATTGTGTGTGAATCAGAGGTTGTACTATATTTGTAATTATATATCCATGATGCCATTCAGGGGTGCATTTCATTTCCAAGAACCAGGACAATAGGGTTGAGGCCAGCCAATTAAATCTCACTCATAGCTACAGTCTGGATATCAGGGATTCACAGAATCCATGTTCCTCCCTTGACATTAACTTTTCATATGTGTCCTGCTACTGCCCGTAAAGTTAATTAACCACATGGGTACCTCAAGTAGGAAATACATGCTATGAAAAAAAAACGAAAGACAAGATATCAAAATAATATAGTTTATCATAAATTTTCCTGACAAGGACCTTGGCACAAATAGAAAACGAGCCAATTAATAAAGATGAAGTTTTGGGTTGTTTAATTCATAAAGCAGAAGAACAAGGGACATCTTATTTAGAATTATTACCTTAGAAATTCTGCAAATTGCTGTTTTGGGTTACTGAGTAGGAAAATATAAACAACAGAATAGCTGACACTTTCGACAAAATTTCCTATATTTTAATACATTTCATATTTTGATATGTAGTCATTGTGAGTAAATTTTAAAAATATGAACTTAAAAATAAGCATACTTTCAGAATTTATAGATAAACACTGTTGTCATGTTGTTGTAAATATGCATTTATGTATTAGATAAAATATTTAAATGGGATATTGATGTAATTTAATTTGGCCTTATCTCCACCGAATAAATTACTAATTCATGTCAATGCTACTACCTGCTAAACTTCCTTTGAGTCCTTTTTATATTATACTTTTAATTGCCATGCTTTATCACCTATTGTTAAATATCTAGAAAACTACATTTTTAAACTGCTTTGTCTGTATTTATCTGGTTTTTGTTGTTGTTTTTTCTTTTTGAGATAGTCTTTCTCTACATGTAGTCAGAGTCCTTCTGAAAAACAAAGTTTATTTATGTAAAAACATGAATCAGTCCATGTCACTGTCCTGCTGAAGCACTTCAATCCTAGCTTTCAAATTTTCCTGGAAAGACCCCTGAGGAGGTAAACTGCTCTTTATTTCTGTTCAGCCTCATCGCAGGCACTACTCATGCCTCTCCCCATTTCTCCTGACCAACTCAGTCTGTAATTTGTTTGAGTATGTCACTTCTGCTGAAGATTCTTCCATGTTGAAGCACATAGGTTAGGTTAGATTTAACACCCATACTTGTCTACCATGTTTCCTTTGGACCTTCCAGGCCGAGTGTAAACTTTCTTGAATAATAGAGTGAAATGCATCTAGGAATAATGGAAATTTTTAAAATAGCAATAATAGCAATAAAGGGCTTCTTCAGAGCCCTTCCCTGGATCAGAAACCTAAAATCCGTTACACAGTATTTTAAGAGAGTATCACAGAGCATAGAGCATATCATTTGTAATATACATTTATTGCCTTGAATATTTGTTTCTTTCTAATTCTTCCACTGCTTTTACCCATAGGAAAACAAAGCATTTTTGTTAATTTTTGTGTAGATGTTGAAGTAAAGTTTGAGATTTGTATTTTTAATTATGGGTATCCGATTTGGTCCAACCTGATTCCTTAAAAGGAATGCTGCTCGTTTATTTCTCCCTTGAAAGTGGATGACATGTTTTAAATTTTATGGAGAGAATGAAGCTTTAGGGGAAAAAAGCCATAAAAAAGAAGAACAGTGAGTTGAGCCTTTCCCAGCTGTCAAAATGCTACGGCATTGGCCAAGGAATCGTTGTGTTATTGGATGAGAATAGATCAGAAACCTGCATCAGCTAACAACAGCTAACATCTATTGGACACTGCCATGTGCTGAGCATTATTTTCAGTAGTTTTCACATATTCATGCGTTCAGTCCTCCCAACATTAGTGTGTAAGATGACTGTCTAAAGCAAAAATAGTAGGTAATATATGGTGGGTTTTAGAACATATGAAGAGTAACATCTATAACAAGCAAAGCCCCACGGAGAGAGGACTGAAAGCATGTCATGGTAGTCCTTACACTCTACATGAAGTAGTATAATGTTACGCAAACTTCCAAAAGAGAACGCTGCCACAGGCATGGTTTTACTGGTTCGTTCTCCTAAACATTCATCGAAGAAATAACACCAATTCTACGGAAATTCTGGTGGGACAACTATTTTGAAAGAAGAGGTTTGGCTGAGGCCGCATGGTATGAAAAGCGAATGAAAGGAAAAATGTACAACCTAAATGGCTTTGAACGGGTTGGGCATTGTTAGTCTCTACTAAAAATACAAAATTAGCCAGGCGTGGTGGCACAGGACTGTGGTCCCAGCTACTTGGGAGGCTGGGGCATGAGAATCCCTTCAACCCGGGGAGCAGAGGTTTCAGTGAGCTGAAGCCACTGCACTCCAGCCCGGGTGAAAGAGTGCGACTCTGTTTCAAAATAAATAAATAAATGAATGAAAAAATAAACCAAGAGAAATTACCAAGAGGTCTTGGTGCCTGCCTGTAGTCCCAGCTACTTAGCAGGCTGATATGGGAGGATCACCTGAGCTCAGGATGTGCAGGCTGCCGTGAGCAGTGACTGCACCACTGCACTCCAGGTGGGTGACTGAATGAGACCGTGTCTTACTCCAAGTACAAATGTTTAAGGAAGCATTTTGGTGGTAGAAATATCCTGGAAGTAGCCTATCAGCAGACCATCACCTGCACAATGTAAAAGCTGTGCATCTTTCTGAGAGGTATAGAGTAAGAAGATAGTGGCACATGTGTGTAGGATGATAGAGAGGGTGATTTCTGGCTTATGGATGCCAGAACCCAAGGGCAAGCCAAGAAGCAGCTCCCCCTGCACAGTGCTCAGTGTGATCCACGCCATGTTTCAATACGAAGTCGCCTGTGCCTAGTTTGGAGAGGCGCGGGCTCCGCAGAGGCGCTGGTCCTGACCACAGGTGCGTTATCTGCCTGGACCCTGTAGTCGCTTCAGCATGACCCCTGGCACATGGCATGCCAGGTGTTCCTGAAATCCAGCCACCAACGATGCTCTTAGTGTATATGTTTGTTTGTACAGACTTGTGTGATCGTGGGGAATGATACAATACGAATGGAGACCAGAGACCGTAGACATTAGTTTTCTACCTTTCCTCCTGGTTTAAGTAAACGCGTTTTATATTCATAATTTGTGAAATTTTAGTGAAAGAACTGTAGTAGAAAATAAGTCTTAACAGAAGGTTTATTTAAAAGGATTGAATGCACAAAAAAATCTTTGATGTAAAGCGTTATCTTTATTTGACTTGGACATTTACAAATGAGTGAAAATCAGCTAATAAAAGCCTACTTAATACAATACAAAATACAAAAATTCATAATACACCTTTTATCAAACTCTGAAAAGATGGGAACTACCTCAACTTAAACATGTACGAGAAACCTACAGCACACATCTTGGTTAATGGCGAAACATTTAAAATATTCCCATTAAAGCCAGGAGGAAGCCCAGGACGCTGCCATCAAATTACTGATTCCTTCTTTAGCATTTTCAGAGTGTCGTGCACTCTCCTTGTTTCAGTTAACCGCCCCCACACCTTTTGTTTCATTCATCAAATGTCCTTGGATCCCCTTTTCCCTCAATCTGTTTGAAATTTTACATTCTATTCCAATTCATCCAGTGGCTCCCAGTGGGCTCCTACATTGCGACTGAAAAATGTGTCAGAGTCTGGAGTTTCATTGCTCTTCTATTCAGCCACTCTAACATCTCCGGACACTAGACAAGAACTTTAGTAACTTCTAGCTCCTTCTGAGTTTTCCCATGCCCCACATGTCTATGTCAAAGTCTTCTGGAATTTTAATTCTAGGCCATCCATCTTTCTTCCAGAATCATACTTCTCTAGACTTAAGAACACAGTTTCCTAATTTGCTTGCTTACTGACACTTGTTGCCTCCCACTCGTTCCAGGTTGTCTGGCTTGGCTTTTTCCTGGCCGATAACCATGACTTGTACTTTCACTGTACAAAACAGTTCCGTTCCATTCCGATGGCCTCGTACAGAAAGGGGGCTTAGCAGCTTGCACATTATAAGTTGTGTACTCTACGTTCAGGGGAAGCTCAGGCTTCAGGTCCAGTCTGAGTAGGATTCTGCCTTCTTCTGCATGTTTTCCATGCCATTCCTCCTTTCATGTGGCCTTGCCTTTGAGCTGACACTGTCTGCCTCCTTCTCTCCCCAACAATTTCTTTGATTGCTCGCAGAACACTAGATTGAGAGTGATTTCCCTCTCGAAGTTCTGAGGATATTTCACCGTTGCTTTCCATAGTCATCCACGCTGTCAGTCAGAGTGTAATGTCACGCTAATTCTGCTCTCCTTGTAGGTTTGAGCTCTCAGGCAGCTTTTGGGATGTTCTCTTCACCATACTTCATTCTGTCATTGGGCGTTATTCTCGTATCCTGCTCAGGATTCATCTGTTTCTTCCGTTGGGAGAAACCATTAGCCATAGTTTCCTTGTATCGTGATGTCATACACAAGTTCTGGCTCTCCAAGGAGAGTTCCATTTTAGATGACCTCCAGTCCCCAGGATGACTGTTGTGTGGCACTGTCGGTCTCTCTCTTGCCTAAGCACCTAGTTTATACTGATTTGTTCCTCAGTGCTATCTATGGTGTGATTCAAACCATCAACATAAGTTTGGACTCCAACAACCTTGTTTTTCATTCCAAGTATCTCCAATTGGGTTTTAATAGAAGCAGAATAAAATGAGGGAATCTTCTGGATTATTTTAACAACCACTGAGGAACTCCGTGCATGTGTGACTTTGACAGAAGGTACAAAGCAGAGACAAGAGGGGCATCGGAAGCCGATGGACTACTGTCAGGATCCTGGGAGGACTGCTGGGAGGTTCCATTCCGACAAGGTAAGGTGAGGGCTCCAGTTGGGATGGGAGGGGAGGAGTGGAGCAGAAATGGGGCTGGAGTTTGGGGCTGGGGGGGAAAGTCCAGGTGGAGGAAAGGGAGGCTGGGAACAACGTGGGTGACAGATAGAGGTCAGTATGCAATGTCGGCGACGAACACTGGGACCCCTTGCACATAGGTGCCGTGGGGGGTTTGAATGACCTGTAAAGCAGCTGAGCCACCCAGAGGCCTAAACCCGATGCAGGGATAGACGGTCAAGATGGGCTGCTCGGCGACAGCCTGAGGCCCAGAGGCAGGGGGTGGCTCCTGAAGCCCCAGCTCAGGCTGGGCCACGTCGGGGCCAGGGCCTTCCTGCACAGTTCCAGGCACAGGAGCTGTTTCAGAAAGAGAGGAGGCTGCGGTCTCCCAGATTTCCAGTTCCCACTGGTGGCCTGGCTCTCCATGGTGGTCCAGTTGGATGTGCAAGTCTGGTCCCGGCAAGCGTTCTGCGCCCTGTCTCTGGCCAGCGTCCCTGCGGGGCCCGCCCCCTCTGCCACGGCCTCGCCCTGGCCGCCGGCTTCCTCCCCGGCGCCGGCCTCTCTCTGCAGGACGAGCTGGCTCTGTGCCAGCTGGGGGCTGCCATCTGAAGGGTGTCACGTAAGCGGTGGGTTTTGCGGGTTGGGCTGGCTGTGCGGGCTCGTCTGCTTCCACGGAGTCTTCAGGGTCCACACCAGAGCAGCCTGGCTCCGGAGGAGGCCCACCTGAGGCTAAAAGAGAAGCAGAGTGTGAGCAGAGAGAGATAGAAGGAATTGTACCCATCAATCAGTTAGAGGATACTTTTAAAAATAAATACTCAGAGTAAATAGGGATTTTTGAAGTTACAATTATGAGAGAAGAAACAAAACTGTCCACGGAAATTTGAGAATGAAGTGGAGAAGATTTCCCAGAAAAGAAAGCAAAAATCTGAAATGACGGAAAGAGGGATAAAATATAAGAAAACTAGAGGTATATTGTCACTGAGACAGATGACCGTAAAATTTCAGAGTGCTGACGACGAAGAGTACATTCTAAAAGATTTTAGAGAGCGGGAGAAAGAGAAATAAAGGAAAGGTGACATGGAAAGGGTTAGGATTCCACATGTCTCAGAAATCAGACCTCTCAAAAGCAGCAGTTAATTCTAGAACCTAACAGAAAATGTCTTCAAAATTTCAAAGGAAATGGATTTCCCACCTAAAATTTCGTATCCAACCAAAGTTTCACTTAAGAATCAGGGAGGGTTGAATAAAGATGTTTCAGACAAGCAAGATCTTAAATAATTTCCTTTCAATGGACGCTTTATTGTTCTGCATCTATCGAACTAGACAAGATTAAAAGATTTAGGACACTCGGTGTATGAAGGGAAATGTTTTGGAGAGCAACGTGGCAATAGCCGTAAAATTCCAATTCCTCTAGAAAAGAACAAGGTGGAAGTACTGGTTTATTATAGATCAAGATGTAGTTAAAGGACTTGCTCCACTACAGAGAAACAGTAAAACAAGAAAAATAAAAACTAAAAAGAAAAGAGAAAAAAAAAAAAACCACCAGATTTGGAAAACGGGATACAACTCAAAAGAGGGAAAGGAATTTCCCAGATGATGTGGAAGCTGGGAACTGACTTACAGCAAGCAGCCCAGGTTGAAGCAGGCTATGAGAAGGTGAAACAGAGAATGCTTGATTGAGTTTGAATCTCAACAATCGGGGAGGAATTGGGGAACGAAGTAGTGATAAGTAAGCCCATAATCACCCAAGGTAAGTATTAAGTCCTGGAAAATTCAAGTTATGCAGGAAGAGGAAAGTAATCCTCCTAATATTCTCCCCGCTCCTGGGCATTGGGGGAGGGACAGAGGGTGTGTGTCCTGGGGAGTGTGTGGCCTGGCGCTTGGGTGATTGGTGGTGGGGCTGGCAATGTTTAAACTACAGCTAAATATTCCTCTGCTCTAGAGGGAAGACCGTAACTAAACCCTAAATGGGAAAAGAAATAGCAGGAGTGTATGCATGTTATTTAAAGAATGAGAGGGAATGCTAAAAAGTTGGCTACACACATGGAGGTGGTGTTCCCAAAGCCCAAAGGTGTGGGAGATTGAGAAGGAGCAGGAGGTGCTGCATTTCATAACACGCCACATTTGCCTCTTGAAGTTCTGTAAGTCAATACCGAAGGTAAAGTAAACATCCAGAAAAAATGAAAAAGAGAGTGGCAGGCGTTTGACGTACCTTGATTAGTGGCCATGGAGCGAGGTCGCTTCGAACGCCTTGGTTCCTCCATGAGCAATCTGCGGGAGCGGGTGGGGAGAAAAACACATCAGTAGAGTGAAACCACAGCCTGACAAGGCAGGGGGGTGGCCGTGGCCTTTCTAGGAGAATGAGGATTGTGTCCCCAGCTGCACCCTTCCAAGCTCTATCCACCCCTCAGGGACCACCCAGACACACACCTGATCTTCCTACAGCTGGCTCCGGAGATCTGAAAATTAGGAGACTCTTCGACGAAGAGAGGCCCGAGGAGCTGGAGGTGTCCACAGGTTCACCGCTGTAGCTCTGAGCTCGTCCTCCCCAGCCAGGCAGGCAAGGCAGGAGGGAGCGCGCAGCAGGTTCTGGCGGGGAGCCCTGCAGAAAGCCGAATGCTGGAAGCCGAGCAGGGGCCCTCTTATATGGCAGCAAGGCAATCAAGTAAGGGACAGGCGTGGTCAGAGGGGGGCTGGCTGGGGCGGGCCTGGCTGGGCTTGGAAGGTGCACTGGGCCAGTTCCCTGCCTGTCAAATGGGGCCCCGCTTAGATGCCGCCGTTTCTAGACATCAATGGTTGACTGATTAATCTAATCATTGAGGAAAAATATGCATAATCACCTTAAAGTGTCAGCGAAACGGAGGTGTGGTGCCCTGAAAGTGGCAAATAGGAAGATGTGACTAGATTAGATCTGAGCATGTTCAAGGCAAGCATCCAAAGGGGGCATATTTGGGGTGAAATCTCGAATACAAACTTTGAAATTAGTCACGCGGAACCGCGCTGGGAGAGGCAGGGGAGTGAAGAAAGTGTGCTGAGGCCCGGCCTGCAAGGGAGACCAGCACATTCTGGGAATGGAGAGGAGGCCAGGGCCGGGTCCAGAAGTGGTGCGAGGTGGAGGCAGGGGCCGCGCAGGAGCTGGTCTTGTTCCGAGGCAGCAGAAAACCGTGATAAGGGTGTCCTGCAGTGGGTTACCATTTCAAAAACGACAAGCAGGGCTGTGAAGGAGAGCCAACCCAGGGTCCACAGAATAACTCAGGAGAGGCAAGAAGGCTATTGCAGCCCTCGGGGTCGGGCGCACGGTCCTATACACTAGGACTGGGGGTGGCAGAGGAGGAGAAATTTCCCTGGTGGGAGAGAAATTTACAAGAGAAAGCGAGACCCAGTGTGGAAAGGCCTTGGAGAAGAGACTGCAGCCTTGGTAGCCCGCCCGTTCATTCAGACAGAGGTGGACCAAGAACCTGCTCTGAATGGGAAGATGCGGAGCTTGGCTTGCGCACATCGGGTTGAAGTCGCCTTTGGGCTGCCGAGGGAAGATGTCAAACGGCCTTTTGTGAAAAGAGTCGAGCTCAGAGCGGTGGCGATGGGGCTGCAGATGCCTGTGAGACACACACCACTGGCGTTTATTGCTGTGGGTGCACACACGGGTAGAGGAAGATAGCAGGAAACACACCAGGACACTGGAGGGGAACCCACAGTGGGTTAGTTGGTTGCTTTGCATACTTGTTTTTTAGAGAGACGGGTTCTCGTCCTGTAGCCCAGGCTGGAGTGCAGTGGCGCGATCTCGGCTCACTGCGGCTACTTGGGAGGCTGAGATAGGAGAATTGGTTCAAGTGATTCTCCTGTGTGGGCCTCCGGAGTAGCTGGACTAGAGATTCGCGCCACCACATCGGGATAATTTTTGTATTTTTTGTAGAGATGAGTTTTCGCTATGTGCTTAGGCTTGTCTAGAACTTTTGAACTCAAGCGTTCCTCCCTGTTCAATCCTCCCAAGTAGCTGGGACCACAGGTGCAAGCCACCGTGCCTGACTAATTATTGTCTTTTTCGCTTTTATTTTGTGTGGAGTTTAGGTTTTGCTATGTTGCTCTGGCTAATCTCAAACTCCTGGCCTCAAGCAATCCTCCTGCCTTGGCCTCCTAAATCACTGGGATTACAGGCATAAGCCGTCACGCCCAGCTCCCATAGTGTTGTTTAAAAAATTCTGGCCAGGCATGGTGGCTCATGTCTGTAATCCCAAAACTTTGGGAGATGGAGGTGAGAGGATCACTTCAGCACAGGAGTTTGAGATGAGCCCGGGCTACGTGGCAAAATCCCATCTCTCCAAAAAAAAAAAAAAAAAAATTACCCGTGTGTTGTGGTGCCTGCCTTTGGGTCCCATTCACTAGGAAAGCTGAGGTGGGAGGCTTGCTTGAGTCTAGGAGATGAAGACTGCAGTGAACCCAGATTGCGTGGCTGCATTCCAGACTGGGACACAGAGTGACACCTTGTCACAAAAAAAAAAATGTTGGGGGGGTATATATAATACAATTCCAGTTAGATTCTCAGTATTTTTTGTTTTTGTTGTTTCTTTTGTTTCTTAAAAGGTCCACTTTATTAAGGTACAATTTATACATTGTAAAACGCATCCACTTGCAGCACACCATTTGGTGAGTTTTGATAAACATGTAGACATGGGTAACCACCTCCACAATTAAAAAAAGAATAATTTCCTCACGGGGACAGTTCCCTTGTGCCCTTTGCCGTAAGCCCCCTTCCCCCATCCTCTTCCCAAGGCAACCACTGATCCGCTTTTCATCTCTACAGATTATTTTTCCTGTTCCAGAATTTCACATAAATGGAAGCATACAGGATCCCCTTTTCTCTGCCTGGTCTCTCTTGATTGACATAATGTTGTTGCGGTCCATCTATGTTGCAGAATGCAGGCGTCATTCATTCATTTTCATTGATGAGCGGTGTCCCATTCCACAAATAATCGACCCTTTGTTTATCCAGTCACTACCAGCTGACAGACAGGTTGATTGGGTTGTTTCCAGTTTGGGGCTATTAGGAATCAAAAGGCTAAGAATACTAGTGTACAAGTCTTTGGATACACATATCCTTCCATTTTAGTTGGGTAGATATCAACAAGTGAAATTTCTGGGTCAAATATCAAGAGTTATTTTTAGTGTTTTTACACATTATCAATTTGCTTTCCAAGTTGATTGTGGGATTTTACATTCCTTCCTGAAGCGTATTGGGGTTTTAGGTGTTCCACTCTCCCTGCCAACTCTTGGTGTTGTTGATTCTTTTTCTCTAAGCCACTCTAGTGTCTATGGAGTGGGGTCTCATTGAGGTTCTAACTTGCCTTTCCTTGATGACTAATGATGCGCTTAATAGATTTTTTAAAATAAGTGTTTTCATTTTAGAATAGTTTCAGACTTACAGAAAAGTTGGAGGAAACACACAAAGTTCTCATCTGCCCTAAATTTACCCTGTTCCTAGGATCTTACAGTGGGGTACATTTGTCCTAATTATTATGGCAATAATAATTGTTGGTACGTTAATCACTCTAATACATCATTATTAACTAAAGTCTATGTTTGGTCCCGATTTCCTTGGTTTCGACCTAACATACCTTTTCTGTCCCAAGACCCCATCCAGGGTACCACATTACAATTAGTCATGGCTTCTCTTGGCTGTGACAGTTTCTCACACTTGCCTTGTTTTTGATGACCTTGACACTTTGAATACCATTCTGATATACTGTAGGATGTCCTCTCCTGACATTTGTCTGATGTATTCCTGATGATCTGACTGGAATTACATGTTTTTGTAGGGAAGATTGCAGAGGGGAAGTGTCATTCCCATCCCATCCTGACTAGAGTACACACCATCATCATGGCTTATCACTGCTCCTATTAGTCCTGGTCACCTGGCCGGGGCAGTGTTGATTAGGTTTGTCCTCCATAAAGTGATTTTCCCACCTCTTTCTCTACTGTACTTTTTGGAAGTCACTACCTATAGGCTATACTTTAAAAAAGGAAAGTGATAGTTTACCTCTTTGCCAGGGAATAGCAACCTAAATTATTTGGAGTTCTCCTGCGTGGAGTGGAGGATTTGCCTATTCTTCCCCATGTGTTTATTTATTTAATCGTTTATTTATATCAGTATGGACTTACGGACATATATTGTACGCTTTGGTTTACAACCCAATACTGCAGGGGATGAATTATTTAATAATTGAGCTACTTATTTTATTAAATATTTTACTTAAATACTTAATTATTAATTATGTAGTTAATTACTTTGGTACTCAAAGTTACCAGCCTTGGCCACCAGGAGCTACGGTAGTTCCCTTCTGTGTCTTTTTGTCAACCTCCCATCACCGTGACTTCTGTTTTCATTTGGTTGTGGACTGCTCCTTTCTCCCTGGCACCACAGGATGCTCCATGCTTATTTGTATATTCTCATCCTTATTGGGGTTTCATGTGCTCACTAGCCACACCCATAGATTCTTTCGTGAAGTTTCTGTTCAAAATTTTTATCTTTTTTATTGGGTTGGCTTTTTTTTTTTTTTTCTTTTTTTCATTTTGAGACAATGTTTTGCTCTTATCACCCGGGCTGGAGGGCAGTAGCATGATCTTGGGTCACTGCAATGGAGCAATCTTGGCTTACTGCAACCTCCGCCTCCAGGGTTAAAAGGATCCTCCTGCCTCAGGCTTCTGAGTAGCTGGGAATGCAGGGGCCCACCACCATGCCTGGCAAGTTTTTGTATTTTTATTAAAGACTGGATTTTGCCATGTTGGCCAGGCTGGTCTCAAACTCCTGACCTCAGGCGATCCACACACCTCGGCTTCCCAAAGTGCTGAGATTACAGACGTGAGCCACAGCGCCCGGCCCTTATTGGGTTGACTATCTATTATTGAGTTGTAAGAGTTCGCTGTGCATTATAGATTCATGTCTTTGATTAAGATACATATTGTGAATATGTTTTCCCAGGCTACGGCTTGCCTTTTCATTTTGTTAACAGTGTCTTTCAAAGAACAGATGTTACTTGTAATAAGGCCCAGTGTCTCAAGCTGGAATTCCCAGGAAACCAACAGTGAGATGGACATTAGAGTGCAGAAGATGTATAAGGTGTGCCTTTTAGGGATGTGGGAGGGAAGAAAGCAGGACCGCACAGTCTCAATGCTGTGCCTCAGCCGACCCCATGGGGTGTTCTTATGGTAAAGTGTGCTACTAGAGCTGTTCTGATTTGTGGCGACAGGGCCAGGCTTTAATGTCCCCACTGAATGTCCCTGGATGGAAGCTTCCTGGTGGATGGGTGTGTCTGTGGGTAAGGACGGGGGAGGGTCTTCAGCCAAGGCACTCCCTTAGAGTCCATCTCCAAGGGCTGAGGGCTGTCCCGTGGCAGTTCTCATAACTGAGATCACAAATCCTTTATTTCTGAAGAAGAGTCTGGTGGCAAATCACAGTGCCCATTGCATAAATTGCATCAATGCTTTCTTGTACAATTCATGTTTTTTATGTGCCATCCAAGGAATCTTTGCCTACTCCAAAGTGATGAGGACTTTTGCCATATTTTCTTCTGGAAGTTTTACAGTTTTTGCTTTTACCCATAGGTTAACAAAGCATTTTTGTTAATTTTTGTGTAGATGTTGAAGTAAAGTTTGAGATTTGTATTTTTAATTATGGGTATCCGATTTGCTCCAGCATGATTTGTTAAAAGGAATGCTGGTCGTTTATTTCTCCCTTGAAAGTGGATGACATGTTTTAAATTTTAGGGGGAGAATGAAGGTTTAGGGGAAAAACGCCATAAAAAAGAATAACGGTGAGTTCAACCTTTCCCAGCTATCAAAATGCTACGGCATTGGCCAAGGAATAGTTGTATTATTGGATGAGAATAGATCAGAAACTTGTATCAGCTAACAATAGATAACATCTATTGGACACTGCCATGTGCTGAGCATTATTTTCAGTAGTTTTCACATATTCATGCGTTCAGTCCTCCCAACATTAGTGTGTAAGATGATTGTCTAAAGCAAAAATAGTAAGTAATATATGGTGGGTTTTAGAACACATGAAAAGTAACATCTATAACAAGCAAAGCCCAAAGGAGAGAGGACTGAAAGCATGTCATGGTAGTCCTTACACTCTACGTGAAGTAGTATAATATTACGCAAAGTTCCAAAAGAGAACGCTGCCACAGGCATGGTTTTACTGGTTTGTTCTCCTAAACATTCATTGAAGAAATAACACCAATTCTACGGAAATTCTGGTGGAACAACTATTTTGAAAGAAGAGGTTTGGCTGAGGCCGCATGGTATGAAAAGCGAATGAAAGGAAAAATGTACAACCTAAATGGCTTTGAACGGGTTGGGCATTGTTAGATACAATACGAATGGAGACCGGAGAGCGTAGACATTAGTTTTCTACCTTTTCTCCTGGTTTAAGTAAACGCATTTTATCTTTATAATTTGTGAAATTTTAGTGAAAGAACTGTGGTAGAAAATAAGTCTTAACAGAAGGTTTATTTAAAAGGATTGAATACACAAAAAAATCTTTGATGTAAAACGTTATCTTTATTTGACTTGGACATTTACAAATGAGTGAAAATCAGCTAATAAAAGCCTACTTAATAAAATACAAGCTACAATACAAAATACAAAAATTCATAATACACCTTTTATCAAACTCTGAAAAGATGGGAACTACCTCAACTTAAACATCTATGAGAAACCTACAGCACACATCTTGGTTAATGGCGAAACATTCAAAATATTCCCATTAAAGCCAGGAGGAAGCCAAGGACGCAGCCATCAAATTACTGATTCCTTCTTTCGCGTTTTCAGGTGTCGTGCACTCTCCTTGTTTCAGTTAACCGCCCCCACACCTTTTGTTTCATTCATCAAATGTCCTTGGATCCCCTTTTCCCTCAATCTGTTTGAAATTTTACATTCTATTCCAATTCATCGAGTGGCTCCCAGTGGGCTCCTACATTGCGACTGAAAAATGTGTCAGAGTCTGGAGTTTCATTGCTCTTCTATTCAGCCACTCTAACATCTCCGGGCACTAGACAAGAACTTTAGTAACTTCTAGCTCCTTCTGAATTTTCCCATGCCCCACCTGTCTATGTCAAAGTCTTCTGGAATTTTAATTCTAGGCCATCCATCTTTCTTCCAGAATCATACTTCTCTAGAGTTAAGAACACAGTTTCCTAATTTGTTGCTTACTGACACTTGTTGCCTCCCACTCGTTCCAGGTTGTCTGGCTTGGCTTTTTCCTGGCCGATAACCATGACTTGTACTTTCACTGTACAAAACAGTTCCGTTCCATTCCGATGGCCTCGTACAGAAAGGGGGCTTAGCAGCTTGCACATTATAAGTTGTGTACTCTAAGTTCAGGGGAAGCTCAGGCTTCAGGTCCAGTCTGAGTAGGATTCTGCCTTCTTCTGCATGTTTTCCATGCCATTCCTCCTTTCATGTGGCCTTGCCTTTGAGCTGACACTGTCTGCCTCCTTCTCTCCCCAACAATTTCTTTGATTGCTCGCAGAACACTAGATTGAGAGTGATTTCCCTCTCGAAGTTCTGAGGATATTTCACCGTTGCTTTCCATAGTCATCCACGCTGTCAGTCAGAGTGTAATGTCACGCTAATTCTGCTCTCCTTGTAGGTTTGAGCTCTCAGGCAGCTTTTGGGATGTTCTCTTCACCATACTTCATTCTGTCATTGGGCGTTATTCTCGTATCCTGCTCAGGATTCATCTGTTTCTTCCGTTGGGAGAAACCATTAGCCATAGTTTCCTTGTACCGTGATGTCATACACAAGTTCTGGCTCTCCAAGGAGAGTTCCATTTTAGATGACCTCCAGTCCCCAGGATGACTGTTGTGTGGCACTGTCGGTCTCTCTCTTGCCTAAGCACCTAGTTTATACTGATTTGTTCCTCTGTCCTATCTACTGTGTGATTGAAACCATCAACATAAGTTTGGACTCCAACAACCTTGTTTTTCATTCCAAGTATCTCCAATTGGGTTTTAATAGAAGCAGAATAAAATGAGGGAATCTTCTGGATTATTTTAACAACCACTGAGGAACTCCGTGCATGTGTGACTTTGACAGAAGGTACAAAGCAGAGACAAGAGGGGCATCGGAAGCCGATGGACTACTGTCAGGATCCTGGGAGGACTGCTGGGAGGTTCCATTCCGACAAGGTAAGGTGAGGGCTCCAGTTGGGATGGGAGCGGAGGAGTGGAGCAGAAATGGGGCTGGAGTTTGGGGCTGGGGGGGAAAGTCCAGGTGGAGGAAAGGGAGGCTGGGAACAACGTGGGTGACAGACAGAGGTCAGTATGCAATGTCGGCGACGAACACTGGGACCCCTTGCACATAGGTGCCGTGGGGGGTTTGAATGACCTGTAAAGCAGCTGAGCCACCCAGAGGCCTAAACCCGATGCAGGGATAGACGGTCAAGATGGGCTGCCCGGCGACAGCCTGAGGCCCAGAGGCAGGGGGTGGCTCCTGAAGCCCCAGCTCAGGCTGGACCACGTCGGGGCCAGGGCCTTCCTGCACAGTTCCAGGCACAGGAGCTGTTTCAGAAAGAGAGGAGGCTGCGGTCTCCCAGATTTCCAGTTCCCACTGGTGGCCTGGCTCTCCATGGTGGTCCAGTTGGATGTGCAAGTCCGGTCCCGGCAAGCGTTCTGCGCCCTGTCTCTGGCCAGCGTCCCTGCGGGGCCCGCCCCCTCTGCCACGGCCTCGCCCTGGCCGCCGGCTTCCTCCCCGGCGCCGGCCTCTCTCTGCAGGACGAGCTGGCTCTGTGCCAGCTGGGGGCTGCCATCTGAAGGGTGTCACGTAAGCGGTGGGTTTTGCGGGTTGGGCTGGCTGTGCGGGCTCGTCTGCTTCCACGGAGTCTTCAGGGTCCACACCAGAGCAGCCTGGCTCCGGAGGAGGCCCACCTGAGGCTAAAAGAGAAGCAGAGTGTGAGCAGAGAGAGATAGAAGGAATTGTACCCATCAATCAGTTAGAGGATACTTTTAAAAATAAATACTCAGAGTAAATAGGGATTTTTGAAGTTACAATTATGAGAGAAGAAACAAAACTGTCCACGGAAATCTGAGAATGAAGTGGAGAAGATTTCCCAGAAAAGAAAGCAAAAATCTGAAATGACGGAAAGAGGGATAAAATATAAGAAAACTAGAGGTATATTGTCACTGAGACAGATGACCGTAAAATTTCAGAGTGCTGACAACGAAGAGTACATTCTAAAAGATTTTAGAGAGCGGGAGAAAGAGAAATAAAGGAAAGGTGACATGGAAAGGGTTAGGATTCCACATGTCTCAGAAATCAGACCTCTCAAAAGCAGCAGTTAATTCTAGAACCTAACAGAAAATGTCTTCAAAATTTCAAAGGAAATGGATTTCCCACCTAAAATTTCGTATCCAACCAAAGTTTCACTTAAGAATCAGGGAGGGTTGAATAAAGATGTTTCAGACAAGCAAGATCTTAAATAATTTCCTTTCAATGGACGCTTTATTGTTCTGCATCTATCGAACTAGACAAGATTAAAAGATTTAGGACACTCGGTGTATGAAGGGAAATGTTTTGGAGAGCAACATGGCAATAGACGTAAAATTTCAATTCCTCTAGAAAAGAACAAGGTGGAAGTACTGGTTTATTATAGATCAAGATGTAGTAAAAGGACTTGCTCCACTACAGAGAAACAGTAAAACAAGAAAAATAAAAACTAAAAAGAAAAAAACAAAACAAAACAAAAAAAACCACCAGATTTGGGAAACGGGATACAACTCAAAAGAGGGAAAGGAATTTCCCAGATGATGTGGAAGCTGGGAACTGACTTACAGCAAGCAGCCCAGGTTGAAGCAGGCTATGAGAAGGTGAAACAGAGAATGCTTGATTGAGTTTGAATCTCAACAATCGGGGAGGAATTGGGGAACGAAGTAGTGATAAGTAAGCCCATAATCACCCAAGGTAAGTATTAAGTCCTGGAAAATTCAAGTTATGCAGGAAGAGGAAAATAATCCTCCTAATATTCTCCCCGCTCCTGGGCATTGGGGGAGGGACAGAGGGTGTGTGTCCTGGGGAGTGTGTGGCCTGGCGCTTGGGTGATTGGTGGTGGGGCTGGCAATGTTTAAACTACAGCTAAATATTCCTCTGCTCTAGAGGGAAGACCGTAACTAAACCCTAAATGGGAAAAGAAATAGCAGGAGTGTATGCATGTTATTTAAAGAATGAGAGGGAATGCTAAAAAGTTGGCTACACACATGGAGGTGGTGTTCCCAAAGCCCAAAGGTGTGGGAGATTGAGAAGGAGCAGGAGGTGCTGCATTTCATAACACGCCACATTTGCCTCTTGAAGTTCTGTAAGTCAATACCGAAGGTAAAGTAAACATCCAGAAAAAATGAAAAAGAGAGTGGCAGGCGTTTGACGTACCTTGATTAGTGGCCATGGAGCGAGGTCGCTTCGAACGCCTTGGTTCCTCCATGAGCAATCTGCGGGAGCGGGTGGGGAGAAAAACACATCAGTAGAGTGAAACCACAGCCTGACAAGGCAGGGGGGTGGCCGTGGCCTTTCTAGGAGAATGAGGATTGTGTCCCCAGCTGCACCCTTCCAAGCTCTATCCACCCCTCAGGGACCACCCAGACACACACCTGATCTTCGTACAGCTGGCTCCGGAGATCTGAAAATTAGGAGACTCTTCGACGAAGAGAGGCCCGAGGAGCTGGAGGTGTCCACAGGTTCACCGCTGTAGCTCTGAGCTCGTCCTCCCCAGCCAGGCAGGCAAGGCAGGAGGGAGCGCGCAGCAGGTTCTGGCGGGGAGCCCTGCAGAAAGCCGAATGCTGGAAGCCGAGCCGGGGCCCTCTTATATGGCAGCAAGGCAATCAAGTAAGGGACAGGCGTGGTCAGAGGGGGGCTGGCTGGGGCGGGCCTGGCTGGGCTTGGAAGGTGCACTGGGCCAGTTCCCTGCCTGTCAAATGGGGCCCCGCTTAGATGCCGCCGTTTCTAGACATCAATGGTTGACTGATTAATCTAATCATTGAGGAAAAATATGCATAATCACCTTAAAGTGTCAGCGAAACGGAGGTGTGGTGCCCTGAAAGTGGCAAATAGGAAGATGTGACTAGATTAGATCTGAGCATGTTCAAGGCAAGCATCCAAAGGGGGCATATTTGGGGTGAAATCTCGAATACAAACTTTGAAATTAGTCACGCGGAACCGCGCTGGGAGAGGCAGGGGAGTGAAGAAAGTGTGCTGAGGCCCGGCCTGCAAGGGAGACCAGCACATTCTGGGAATGGAGAGGAGGCCAGGGCCGGGTCCAGAAGTGGTGCGAGGTGGAGGCAGGGGCCGCGCAGGAGCTGGTCTTGTTCCGAGGCAGCAGAAAACCGTGATAAGGGTGTCCTGCAGTGGGTTACCATTTCAAAAACGACAAGCAGGGCTGTGAAGGAGAGCCAACCCAGGGTCCACAGAATAACTCAGGAGAGGCAAGAAGGCTATTGCAGCCCTCGGGGTCGGGCACACGGTCCTATACACTAGGACTGGGGGTGGCAGAGGAGGAGAAATTTCCCTGGTGGGAGAGAAATTTACAAGAGAAAGCGAGACCCAGTGTGGAAAGGCCTTGGAGAAGAGACTGCAGCCTTGGTAGCCCGCCCGTTCATTCAGACAGAGGTGGACCAAGAACCTGCTCTGAATGGGAAGATGCGGAGCTTGGCTTGCGCACATCGGGTTGAAGTCGCCTTTGGGCTGCCGAGGGAAGATGTCAAACGGCCTTTTGTGAAAAGAGTCGAGCTCAGAGCGGTGGCGATGGGGCTGCAGATGCCTGTGAGACACACACCACTGGCGTTTATTGCTGTGGGTGCACACACGGGTAGAGGAAGATAGCAGGAAACACACCAGGACACTGGAGGGGAACCCACAGTGGGTTAGTTGGTTGCTTTGCATACTTGTTTTTTACAGAGACGGGTTCTCGTCCTGTAGCCCAGGCTGGAGTGCAGTGGCGCGATCTCGGCTCACTGCGGCTACTTGGGAGGCTGAGATAGGAGAATTGGTTCAAGTGATTCTCCTGTGTGGGCCTCCGGAGTAGCTGGACTAGAGATTCGCGCCACCACATCGGGATAATTTTTGTATTTTTTGTAGAGATGAGTTTTCGCTATGTGCTTAGGCTTGTCTAGAACTTTTGAACTCAAGCGTTCCTCCCTGTTCAATCCTCCCAAGTAGCTGGGACC